>NW_003854104.1:0-3924 GCF_000181295.1 Otolemur garnettii
TCCCAGCCAGGCTCCTGCCTTACCAACCAGAGATACCAGGGGCAAGCAGACAGACTGGAGATCACCACCAACACAGGGGATGAAAACCCAGGAATGTCACAGCAGAATCCAATAAGAAATATTCTAACTCCTTATTTAAAGGGCACTATCAGGGAATCCAGAGATTCAGAGAGGGGAAACACAATAGGCCTTGCAGCTTTTCTGGAAAGTGCTGACCCAGAAGGGAAAATCTGGGGCTTACTCAGTGTGGTCTCTGGGACATCACAGGCAGGCATTTCTGAGGGGCTTATGTTGGTATGAACTTGACACACTAAAACATCCCAACAAAATTTATCTTGAGAACTCACACAGGCATTATTTTCTTCCTGGCTAGTTGGAGAGGATGAACCTATAACTTCCTCCCTACAGTTGTCAAGAGTACAGCTACCTAAGAAGGAGGAGGTAAGAGAAAGAGACCGCAGGGAAGGATAGGATTGAGAGAAGGATAGCGTTGGAAAGTCCTGTGTTGGTCACTCTCAGGGTTATGGGGTTGGGCTCTGGTGGGTTCATCCCCTTCACATTCTAATTAGTCAACTAAGCAAGTCTCACAGCTCAATTCAGAATCTTCTCCGGCCTACCCTAAACTGGGATAATCTAAATCATGATTAGAAAAAGTAAATTACACCAAATTTCACCAAACTTTACTAAACTACTCTAAATTTTGCTTTTCCTACTTTTTCTTTTGTCCATGTTTCTAGATCCCCATTTATTATTTTATTTAACAAAAAAGACTTACAGCATTTACTCTCTGCCAGCCACTACTCTAAGCAGTATGTTCCAAGTTTTCTCTTATTTAATTTTATGAAGTCGATACTATTGTTAATTTTACACAGGAGGAAATTAAAGCACAATAAGGTTAAATCAACTTGCCTGATTATATAGTGGGGTGAGTAGCAGAGCCCATACTTGAACCTGGATGCAGCATCTGTGCTCTCAACCATTTCTTACCATCTCTGTGATGTAGGTCTACAGCTTAGCCATGATGGTGAGGAATCAGGTCAGGTTGGGTGTAATCTGTACACACCAGGTCTAATTCACTTACTTCCTTACGTGAGAAAATTTCAAAAATTTGATTTAGAATGATTGCATAAATCTGCTCCATTTGTTCATTTAAAAAAAAATGTACCTGCTTATAACTACAGAAGCGTCCCATTCTAGGTGCTGAAATATGGTGAATAAAACCAAATTCCTGCCCACATGGTGCTTTCAATCTAGTGATAGAGTTAGACATAGACAAATCAATGTATAAAGAAGTCTCAGTAAATTTAAGTTTCTGAACAAAACTAACGCAGGATAAGGAGATAGTGAGGGTCAGAGGACAAGCAAAGAGAAGCTAATGTTAAGGAGGTGGAGAAAGTGATTTTTAAGCAGAGATCTGAATGGGGTGAGGGATGGAATGAACCATCCTCAGAAATAGAAGGAAGGGAGAAGGTACACAGGTCCCAGAGGGCAGAGTGCCGTACAAGTATCAGGAGTGGCGTGAACTTTGTGAGTGATCCTGCAAGGAGAAGAAACAGATTAGTGGGACTGTACAGGTGCCCATCCATATCAGTGGAGTCAAAGAGACTTAGGGCTCTAATTGCACCTGGACTTTATTTTTAAAAAAATCAAACAGCTATGTCAAGTTAATATAAGACTTGTCCTTAATGCTGATGTTACTAGGTTAAAAAAAGACTTAAATCAGTTATTTTTGCAAAAAAATTTTACCAATTTACATAGTTCTCTGAAAAAGGCTATAGTTCCTAGAATGCAGCAAAGTTGACTAAAAAAGTGTTGAAGAAGACACTACTAAATGAAAAAAAATTCTATTTAAATAAGCATATTTATTTAATTGATACAAACTCTCTGTAAGAAACATTCCGAGTCACCCAGTCGGTCTTTCTTGCACCTAAGGACGTTTGCCCTGAAAGTACCACATTGAGGAGTGCAGAGCAGTCTCACAGAGACTTTAAAGATGGAGCCTCTGAGTGTTTACCTCCCCTGATCTTTGACTTTAACTTTTTGTTTTGTCATTTTGGTTTTGGTGTCACATACAAGAACATGTTGACTATCCTGAGGTCATAAAAATTTACTCCCATTTTTTTCTGATTAGTTTTTGTACTTTAACTCTTCCATTTAGGTCTATGATCCATTTTGAGTCAACTTTTGTATACAATATAAAGTCAGGGTCTCTGTTCATTCTTTTGCTTGTTTCTATCTGTCCAGTACCATTTGTTGAAAAGACTATTCTTTCCCCCATTGAATTGTCTTATTCATTTGTTGGCTATATAACTATGATTTTAGCATCAATTATATCTTTCATTGTGTTCTAAGGATGCATTTTTAAATAAAGCTTCAATTAGATTCTCCCTTCTCGAGAATCCATTTAACTTTGTAAAGTATGAGAAAGTTGCCCAGATACTACTCTTAACCTTTAAACACTCTTTTGACTTAACTTCATGACAAACTTTTTCTTATTATTGAAAGCCTATTGGTGACTCTACTGAACATTTAAGAAGATAGTGATGTGCGCTTCAATAATGAGCTAATATTTCTGTAGAAAGATTATAACTTCTAAGAAACACCTCTACTGCACATGCGCTTTTGAAGTTGTATAAACATTGTTCGTGTTCTTTACATGTTGCTAGTCTGTGTTTGTTTCATAAACACCACTGGGGAACTGTTGAACTTAAGACAGAAGTGTCCCCTTCAAATAGCACTGGCTGTTTTATTGGGTTGCCATGAAAAAGTACCACAGACCAGGTGGTTTAAGCAACAGTAATTTTTTTCTGGAGGATTGAAGCCCAAGATCAAGGAATTGGCAGGTTTGGTTTCTTTGAGGCCCCTCTCTGTGACTTACTGATGTCTGCCTTCTCACTGTGCCCTCACCTGGTCTTTCCTCTGTGCATGTTCATTCCTGGTGTCTGATTTGTGTCTAAATTTAGGTTCTAATATAAGAACCTAATGCCAGTCAGGGTGGATTGGGGCCCACTCTAAAGGCCTCATTTAACATAACTGCCTCATCAAAGGCTCTATTCCCAAGTGCAGTTATATTCTGAATTACCAGGGGTTAGTACTTCAACATAGAGATTTTGTGGGAGACAAAATTCAGCCTGTAACATTGTCCTTGGTTACACTTGTGATTACCAAACTAATAAGCAAAGAAGATTAAATTGATATCATGTTTTGTTATTGATAAAATTGGCGGTGGTGGTGTTATCTCAATAATGATTTCCATTGATCATAGCCTCGTCCCACTGTATAATAAGGAATTGTCTGGGTCAGTTTGTACTATTGTATCGAAAGAGATGGGATGAGCAACAACGTGGGCAGAAGCAAAATGATGGTGACATTGATGCCTCTGGCAAAATAATGGTGACATTGATGCCTATAATGTCATGTTTATATTCATGACATGGGGTAAGAATTAAGGTTCATAGTTGTTTCAATGAAAAAAAGTGATTAAGAAGGGATATAAAAAATTAGGAGTTCATGGAGACTGTATAAAGAAAACAATCAATTTCAAAGTTAGCAACTGAGTCAGGTTAAGTATAAAAGTGATGTTGTGGCAGGACATTACAGTTCACCAAGTTCAGGGGTGGCTAAAATCTAGACTGGAAAAATGACATGAGCAAGGCAAGCTCTGAGAGCAGGTAACACAGGTATTAGACTTTTTGGTGGTTTCTGAAAGGTGCTGTTATCTCCTTGGATGAATCAGTTCAACTGCTTTCAGGCTTTTTATTTTCTTGACATTCATATTTAACACTAAAATACCAGAAAGTGACTATATGGTTGGCCAAATTTGGGTATTAATCTGATTTTTTAAGTGTAAACTGGAACCTTTTGACTAACCACTCTATTCCCCATTTGGGAAGAGTAATTCCAACCAAACAAAATTAAAAAGAG
>NW_003854105.1:2880-3921 GCF_000181295.1 Otolemur garnettii
CCTGTTACTGTGTCACTAGAGGATACAAATACTGTGCCCTCCAGTGCAGAAGAGAAAGAAGGGAATGAACCTGGTCTCTCAGGCCCTTTTATGAGAGCCCTGATCCCACCTGAGAGCCCCGCCCTCATGAGTAAATCACCTCTTAATACTATCACATTGGCAATTAGGATTCAACATATGAATTTTGAGGGATATATTCAAACCAAAGCAGAGAACTTTAAGGCAGTAGCCTGTCTTCTTCACCCTATAACACCCCATCTAGCATTGAACCTGGACATGATGACTTAAGTCTTAACTGTTCTGTTGATAAGAAATCACTGGGTATTGTAGTCCCAGCTACTTGGGAGGCTAAGGCAAGAGAATCGCTTGAGCCCTAGAGTTTGAGGTTGCTGTGAGCTATGATGCCATGGCATTCTACTAAGGGTGACATGGTGAGACTCTGTCTCAAAAAAAAAAAAAAAGAAAGAAAGAAAGAAAAGAAAAGAAAAGAAAAAAAGCACTGGGTATGACAGTCATGGTCAGCACATGTGTGGTTTACTGAATCTATGTGCACAGGGTAAGTAGCCCAGGGACCCTGGAATCACATGAGTAAGAAATCAACTATTGCTTAAGCCAATGAATTTGGAGTATAATTATTACAATAGCTTAGTTTACATTAACTAATATAATACGCAACATATTTATGGGAGATACACATATTAAGATAAATGTCTTCTTCCATAGGTAGATATGTCTTCATCTGCATTGATTCTTTTCTCTGTGGTTAGAATGATGATGAGACACAGAATACCCACTCATAAAATTAAGTCTTTCATATGTCTATGCTTCATTTCAGCTTAAGAAACTTGTTTTATTTTCAAGAAGGTATGCCAAGTTTCTGGATCTACTCATATGATGTCATAAGTAAAGGTGTATTTGAGGTCCCTCCATCTTCCTCAGGCAGAGGTGGTAGGTATCACTTTTCATACTGAAATTTTTCAAAAGCCTCATGACTTTTAATTCCATTAACGTTTCTCTTCTATCTTTGTACTAGACTGTGCA
>NW_003854106.1:0-3918 GCF_000181295.1 Otolemur garnettii
TTGGCATGGGACAGACAGAACACCAGTTGTACCATGACGCTCCCTGGTCTGGAGACCCCAGTGACACCCTGCTGCCTACCACAGCATCTGTTGGGCAGCCCTCGCTCCTCAGCACCCTCAGTGCACACAACTTCTTGTTCTTTGTTTGTCTTGTTTTTTAAGGGGAGTCTCAGCCGTGAGATGCACCCAATTTCTTGCCAGGCTTCCTGCACTTAGCATCTTGCCAGCTGCCACCCCTGAGCCTTCGCCTTCTGTTCCCTGGGTGGCAGCAACCTCTCCTAACCCCTATGCAATCTTCTCATCCCTCCAGGCCCAACTCGAATCCCACTTTTCCATGAAGCCTTTGTAACTACTCTGACACGCCCACTCCTCCATGATTATGCCGTCTCTGAAATGCTGCCCCACTCATACTTGATTCCACTTAGCATTATCGGGGATTGTACCTTAATGTTTCAAGTAGGACCCTGTTCCCCTACTAGACTGTATGTTCTTAAGAGTATGTTCTATTCCTCTTATGTCTGACAGAGCATCCTCGCTTGATTTTAAGTAACTATAGGCTGTGATTGCTTAACTGGTAGATTTAATTAATTAAAAAGTGAGGATTGAACATATTTGTTTCTGATTTACTTTTCTGGTACAAGAGTCTTCCCAAGGGTAGTAAATACTGTTCATTTCCTTGTGGACACATTTCATTTGATCATTTGAGATTCGAACGTTGCACCATTTATAAGGTCACGTAGACCCAGGCACATTCCCTGCCCCTATTTCTCTAAGTTTGGCCGTGGAGGAGAAAGGAAGAACCCTACAACTACGGAAGTCATTTCCTGCTTCAAATTTCTCTTGCCAACCTAAAATAAGAGTCTTAAAACTGGGTGCTCTTCCATAATATAAATGATGGTTTTTATTAGCATTTAAAGCTGAATAATTAAAAACTATCTTGGCTGGGCGCAATGGCTCATGCCTGTAATCCTAGCACTCTGGGAGGCCAAGGCAGGTGAATAACTTTAGCTCATGGATTTGAGATCAGTCAGAACAAAAACAAGACCCTCTCTCTACTAAAAATAGAAAAACTGAGGCAAGAGGATTACTTGAGCCCAAAGAGTTGGAGGTCACTGTGAACTATGACACTACGCTGTGAGCTATGACACCCACTCTACCAAGGGTGATGAAATGAGACTCTGTCTCAAAAATAAATAAATAAATAAACAAACAACAACCAAAAATAGCAACTGCCCAACGGAAAGGTAATTCACAAAGAAACTGAAACAGACAAAAATAAGCATGTGAAAGATGTTCAGCCTCATTAATTAATAATCAAATATATGATTTTCTTCCTGATTGGCCAAGATTAAAAAGAATAAAAATGTCCTGTCCTGATCTTGGTATGGGGAATGAGCCCTCTTGTGCTCCATGGGTAGAATTATAAAAAAGTATAATCTTTCAGGATGGCAATCTGGCAATAGTATCAAAATTTTAAATTTGCATGCTCTAACCCAGAAATTCCACTTTGGATAAATCAGATAAATGCTCAGAGCTACTAATTGCAATTAGTAGCTTGTAATTAGTTTATACCGTGGGAAACTGGAAATAAGTTAAATACAGGGGCTTGGTTTTTCTTTTTTGAGACAGGAGCCTCAAACTGTCCCCCTGGGTAGAATGCCATGACATCACAGCTCACAGCAACCTCCAACTCCTGGGCTCAAGCGAGTCTCCTGCCTCAGCCTCCTGAGTATCTGAGACCACAGGCCTCTGCCACAACACCTGGCTATTTTTTGGTTGCAGCTGTCATTGTTGTGTGGCAGGCCTGGGCTGGATTCAAACCCGCCACCTTGGGTGTACATGGCTGATGCCTTAGCCACTTGAGCCACAGGCCCCGAGCCAGGAGGTTGGTTAAACATAACACTTCCAGGCACTGGTACATGGTGCAGCCATTTAAACCAATAAGCTGTATGTATCAACATAGAGATATTTTTGATTATCATTTGCTAAATTATTTCATCTAAGTAAAAATTAGAATAGAACAAACTCAAATGGAAGGACATCCTGTACTCTTTAAATCATGAAGGCCATGAAAAACAGGTCTGAGTTCTGTCCCAGACTGAAGAGACATGACAAGGTCATTGTGATCCTGGGCCGGATTCTGGGCCTGTAATGAGCATTACTGAGACAGTTGGCAACACTGTCATGCAGCAGTTCTCAACCTGTGGGTCGCAACCCCTTTGTAACAATGCAAATACATCCTGCATATCAGATATTTACATTATGATTCATAACAGTAGCAAAATTACAGTTATGAAGTAGCAACAAAAATAATTTTATGGTTGGGGGTCACCACAACATAAGGAACTATATTAAAGGGTTGTGGCATTAGGAAGCTTGAGAACCACTGCTATAATGGGATCTTTAGATTGCTCGGTAATTTTCCTAGTTTTGAGGATTATACTATGATTATACACATATAGATTTCCTTGGTTTTAGGAAAAACATAATTCTGGGGTTTGTCATGAATCCCTTCAGTATTCGTGTGCCTCTTATTATCAGGGTATCATAAGGATAGTAAAAACAAAGTAAAAACACATGACTATCTGGATCTGAATGGTTTTTAGCTCATAATTAACCACCCTACCTAAAGCCTTCTAATGGGAATCCTATGGCAGTAAACATTCCATTCTCCTTTTTTTTTTTGAGACAGAGTCTCAAGCTATCACCCTGGATAGAGTGCTGTGATGTACCAGCTCACACCAACCTCAAAATCTTGGGCATAAGCGATTCTCTTGCCTTAGCCTCCCAGGTAGCTAGGCCTACAGGCACCCAACCCAACGCCCAGCTAGCCCAGCTATTTTGTTGTTGTTGTTGTAGTTGTCATTGTTGTTTTAGCTGGCTTGGGCTGGGTTCGAACCCACCAGCCTTGGTATATGTGGCTGGCGCCCTACCCACTGAGCTATGGGTGCTGCCCTTTTTTTCTTTAATTGTTGGGGATTCATTGAGAGTTCCACTCTCCTTTTATGATCTCTACCTGCTGAGCCCTCTGAATGTCTGGCACCATTCCAAAGGGTCCTCTAGACTGAAATAACTTCTCAGGCCAGGGGGCTCAGAAGCCCTCAGTAGAACAGATTATCATCTTACCCACAGACCGTGGAGGCCATATAGCTACACTCTAGGAGAAAGAAAGGAGGCATTGGCATCTGATATCAGATCTGCTTGTCTTATGACCTGCCTCACTAAAGGCTGCAGTGCCACAGCAAGACCTGCCAGAATTACACAGCTGCTTCTTGACTATTGTTTCCAGCCAGACTGATGGTACTAGATTCCTCTGTCCAATCAAAGCTAAGGGAAAGGGAGTTTGACTATTTGTTTATGACAATCCACAGAGCTCATGCCTAATTCACATTAATGGAGTCTTAATTATACATTTATTTATTTACTGGAAATCAGGAGACCAGAGGTCACATTTGGGTCTGTAGTAAACTGGTTGAGTGATCTTGGCCATGCCATTTAACCTTTCTGGGCCTTGGTTTCCTCATTTATAAAAAAATAAAAAAGAGAGAGAGAGAGAGAGGGTGGCGCCCGTGGCTCAAAGGAGTAGGGCGCCAGCACCATATGCCAGAAGCGGCGGGTTCAAACCCAGCCCTGGCCAAAAACTGCAAAAAAAAAAAAAAGAGAGAGAGAGAGCGAGAGAAAGAGATAATATCTAAAATCCTGTGAGTTTTCCCATACTTAATTATAAAAAAAAAAAGTAGATATCTCAAGTTTCCTTAGTTTTAGAATAGAATCAAACCTGAAGAGTTGTTCTATAAGTTAATACCTGTATGGAAAGGGAAAAGTAGCTTAGCATTACCATGGACAAACCTGACAGATACCACCTTGACTAGGGCCGCATCCATAGCTCAGTGGATAGGGTACTGGACACATACACCC
>NW_003854107.1:0-3917 GCF_000181295.1 Otolemur garnettii
CTTGCCTGGGATATAATGCAGAAAGGAGATTTCATTGCCAATTGTTTGTTGATGTGTGGAGGAGATATCCTAACACATAGGGTGAGGCTGCTCTTTGGTAGTGTACTCTGGCTCAGGGAAGAAGTAAACTAAAAAAATTCTTCATTGGATGGAGAGATGGTGAAGGTTGTGAACTGTTACAGCAATATGCACTAAATATTTGTGAAGGAAGGCACTTGGCTATGGAGAATCCTCCTTGATATATTTGCATATTTGCCTAAAGATTAGCATAAATATACATGTGATTTACATAGGCCTTCTCTCTCTCACATTGGTTTTATTTATTATTTGTTTATCATAATATTCTCTTCTCTACACTGATGTCAATTTTTTCTATGACCTTCCACATAAAACAAGTTCTTTTGTTTTGAACACACCCAGATTCCACAGAGGAAAGAGAAACATTTCTTTTAGTAAGAATAAATGATTTGCATAAGGCAAGGGTAATTGGTTTCTGTCTGGCTCAATTTATCCAAGGTTTGAGATCATTTGTAAGTCAATGTCCAGCTCCATGACTCAGTTGTGGCCTTTGAGAAGGAGAGTAGGAGCATGTAGAAAATCCAGCATGTTGGGCAAAGAGAAAGGTAATATTTAGAGAAAATCCCAGAGGTTCTCCAAGTCCAGAGTACCACAAACTACTGTGTTGTCTTGGGCAACTCACTTATTTCTAGTCATCAATTTCTTTTTTTTTTTTAATAAAATAAGGGCATTAAATCAGGCAATTTCTAAAACCCTTTACAGCTCTAAAATTTATTATTTTGACAGACTCCTTGCTCTAATTATATGAAAAATATTAAGCACTACCTAGCACATTAAATAATATCCTGGTGTCTTGCTGTTTTGTGTCAAGCTTTCCCCCTTTGAAGGGTACTCAGTGATTAATTTAGGCTTCACTCTGTAAGCACTACTTTCCCTGCTCATTTATCTCAGTTCAGTGGGCATGCAAGGTATAACTTAAATGTTTGTAGAAGACACCCATTAATAGACCACGTGTGGTGCCAAGGACATACATGATAGTTGGCTCCGTGCACATCCTCATCTGAAGGAAAAGAGCTTGACTGTGATAACTGCATTTGATGTGTCACCCTCTACTTTAGGCCAGGGTCCTCTGAGTGGGGGCTTGTCCAGTTGCATTCTAACAAAACCATTTCTTCAGAAATGAGATGGGAAATTATGAGAATAGACAGGGCTCTAGGGAATTGGATAGATCCATTTCAAATAGGCAGTTTTAAATTTCTGCTTTATGATTTTTGTGGGCTAAGTTTTGGCAAAATGAAGCAGGCATGAGTATGTGCTAAAAATGCACATGTGTGCAAGTTACCCTGGTGGTCCTTTATAGGAGGACAAGGTTCCTTTTGCTTATAGCAGTGTGTGTGCCAACAGAAATATGCACATAGACACATCATTGGGGCCCTCTGGAAGATGCAAGAGAAACTTGATCTCTTATTTAACTCTCTGGAGCATAAAGTTGACGTTCACATTTTAATGATCTCATAATGTAGTGATTGATTTAATAACACATAGTGTGTGGTCCTCTCTTCAGATTATAAGAGCAACTCCTTTATAGCTCTTACTTCGTGATGGGAAAATATTTTGCTTAAGAAATTTACCTAGGGCTGTGATAGGGGTCTGAGCCGAAGAGGCCTTGGCTTTGGTTACTAAGGCTGGAATGTAGTTCTAGCAGTGAAATAGAATTCTCTCAACCTTTTTTTTGCAGTCTCCAATCTGTAGAGGGAAACTGCATATCTAAACCATTGGTGCCAATTTTCTCTCATTAATGAGGTGTTTTGATAGCTTTGGACCAGCCCTGACAGGAAGTAGGCCCCTCTAAGAGTGGCTAGACGGAAGACAAATGGAAACTCCCATGCTATGTGTCAACATTATAAATCAAATCAAGAAGTGATTAAGTAAAATGCGTTCCATCCTCTTTCCTTAACAAATACACCTTTGTAACCACCTGGGAAGCCAGGTTCAGATGTAGAATTTTTACTTTTGTCTTTATATTTATTTTTTAAATTTCAGATTAATATGAGGGTACAAACTACTAGATTACAATGTTTGCATTTGTTAGGTGGAATCCCAGTTGTAGTCTCTCCTGGGTGAGAGACACCTATCTTTACATTGTGCTTATTGGTGGGAGCACAATAATCCTTCTACCTCCTCTTCCCTCCTCCTCCCTCCCACCAACTTAAATTAAGTTTTTCTCTTGTGTGAGCGTGTAGTTCATTAACTGGTTTCATATTAGTATTGAGTACATTAGATACTTGCTTTTCTTGTGATACTTTACTAGGAAAAATGAGTTTCAACTCCTTCTAGGTTAATGTAAAAGATCCAGAGTCCAGAGTCATCTTTTTATGGTTGAATAGTATTCCATGGCATACATTTACTACAGTTTATTAGTCCATTTCTGTGTTGATGGGCACTTAAGGTTGTTTCCACATTTTGGCGATTGTAAATTGAGGTGCAATAAACAGTCTAGTGCAAATGTCCTTATGATGAAATGATTTTTTTTTTTTTTTGTCTTCTGGGTAGATGCCTAGTAATAGGATTGTAGGATCAAATGGAAGGTCAATTTTGAGTTCTTTGAGGATTCTCCATACTTTTTTTCCAAAGGTGCTGTAGTAGTTTGCAGTCTCACCAGCAATGTAAAAGTGGTCCCTTCTTTTCACATCTTCACCAGCATCTGCAGCTTTTGGACTTTGTGATATGCAAATGTAGAATTTGTAGATTCCTTGGAGGTCTAGACTGGGAAATAGCAGTATGAGAGAACCAGCCAGCCCCTGGTGTTCAGCCTACACCTGCCCCCCCCAACCCCTCTGCCCCGACCTTTAGTTCTATCCTGTATCACCAGGGGTCTGGCAAGAATACATGTGGATGCCCATCCCACTTGGCCAAGCTCTGTCTTCAGTACTGCAGATGGTCCCACACGGCTACTCCTCTGACCTTGAGGCATATACAGTGCCAGTGTGGTTGGCCTTTAGAAAGGTGGATTCAGGGAAGAGGACTGCACACACCCTGGAAACAGGCTTGGAGCTCTTTGGGTAGGAAATTACAGGGTCCTAAATCTCTGGAACATAGTATTGAAAAAAAATATTGGTTCCAAGAGAGTGGCATCTCAACCCTGTGTACCCCTAGTTCTATGGGGAAGGATGTGGCCATATGACAGTCTGGCCAGGGTCACCTAAAACAGGACACCTCAGAGCAGAGGTCGCTTTTGCTTGAGTTTAAGAGTGGTACTGCTGTCTTGTCAAAGCACATTGGCAAATTTCAGTCTGTTCCCTTCTCCTCACCAGCTTGATCACCTCCCAGATCTAACCTCCTATTTAATAACCCAACTATGTTCCACTGGGTTCTGGACTCTACCATGGAAACCAAAGTTAGCTGGGTTATTGATGGATGGAAACCAGAGCCAAATCTTTCAGGGTAATTGATTTTTAGTTATTGGTCAATAAAAGGTACCTAGAGCTAAAGAGTTCTTTCTCAGAACAGTTAATTATCCATTCCAAACCAGCTCTTCTACAAGCATTTTAAGGCCTCCACTATAGCAAAAGCAATGTAAACCTCACTTGACCATTTTGTATGAAATTTTCCTTTAGGTTTTCCTTTGAGAAAATTTGAAAGAAAGGCAGTGAGCTGTCGTGCAACACCTTGTTCATCTTCTACTGTTGACTCTGTCTGCAGTCACTTTTTCTTATTTTTTTCTTCCTGTGAGACAGAGTCTCACTGTGTCACCCCAGTTAGAGTGCAATGGCATCATCATAGCTCACAGCAACCTCATCATAGCTCACAGCAACCTCAGACTCAAGTGATCCTCCTGCCTCAGCCTCCCCAGTAACTAGGCATGCACCACCAACCCTAGCCAATTTTTTACTTTTTGT
>NW_003854108.1:0-3917 GCF_000181295.1 Otolemur garnettii
ACAAAAAGTAAAAAATTGGCTAGGGTTGGTGGTGCATGCCTAGTTACTGGGGAGGCTGAGGCAGGAGGATCACTTGAGTCTGAGGTTGCTGTGAGCTATGATGAGGTTGCTGTGAGCTATGATGATGCCATTGCACTCTAACTGGGGTGACACAGTGAGACTCTGTCTCACAGGAAGAAAAAAATAAGAAAAAGTGACTGCAGACAGAGTCAACAGTAGAAGATGAACAAGGTGTTGCACGACAGCTCACTGCCTTTCTTTCAAATTTTCTCAAAGGAAAACCTAAAGGAAAATTTCATACAAAATGGTCAAGTGAGGTTTACATTGCTTTTGCTATAGTGGAGGCCTTAAAATGCTTGTAGAAGAGCTGGTTTGGAATGGATAATTAACTGTTCTGAGAAAGAACTCTTTAGCTCTAGGTACCTTTTATTGACCAATAACTAAAAATCAATTACCCTGAAAGATTTGGCTCTGGTTTCCATCCATCAATAACCCAGCTAACTTTGGTTTCCATGGTAGAGTCCAGAACCCAGTGGAACATAGTTGGGTTATTAAATAGGAGGTTAGATCTGGGAGGTGATCAAGCTGGTGAGGAGAAGGGAACAGACTGAAATTTGCCAATGTGCTTTGACAAGACAGCAGTACCACTCTTAAACTCAAGCAAAAGCGACCTCTGCTCTGAGGTGTCCTGTTTTAGGTGACCCTGGCCAGACTGCCATATGGCCACATCCTTCCCCATAGAACTAGGGGTACACAGGGTTGAGATGCCACTCTCTTGGAACCAATATTTTTTTTCAATACTATGTTCCAGAGATTTAGGACCCTGTAATTTCCTACCCAAAGAGCTCCAAGCCTGTTTCCAGGGTGTGTGCAGTCCTCTTCCCTGAATCCACCTTTCTAAAGGCCAACCACACTGGCACTGTATATGCCTCAAGGTCAGAGGAGTAGCCGTGTGGGACCATCTGCAGTACTGAAGACAGAGCTTGGCCAAGTGGGATGGGCATCCACATGTATTCTTGCCAGACCCCTGGTGATACAGGATAGAACTAAAGGTCGGGGCAGAGGGGTTGGGGGGGGCAGGTGTAGGCTGAACACCAGGGGCTGGCTGGTTCTCTCATACTGCTATTTCCCAGTCTAGACCTCCAAGGAATCTACAAATTCTACATTTGCATATCACAAAGTCCAAAAGCTGCAGATGCTGGTGAAGATGTGAAAAGAAGGGACCACTTTTACATTGCTGGTGAGACTGCAAACTACTACAGCACCTTTGGAAAAAAAGTATGGAGAATCCTCAAAGAACTCAAAATTGACCTTCCATTTGATCCTACAATCCTATTACTAGGCATCTACCCAGAAGACAAAAAAAAAAAAAAATCATTTCATCATAAGGACATTTGCACTAGACTGTTTATTGCACCTCAATTTACAATCGCCAAAATGTGGAAACAACCTTAAGTGCCCATCAACACAGAAATGGACTAATAAACTGTAGTAAATGTATGCCATGGAATACTATTCAACCATAAAAAGATGACTCTGGACTCTGGATCTTTTACATTAACCTAGAAGGAGTTGAAACTCATTTTTCCTAGTAAAGTATCACAAGAAAAGCAAGTATCTAATGTACTCAATACTAATATGAAACCAGTTAATGAACTACACGCTCACACAAGAGAAAAACTTAATTTAAGTTGGTGGGAGGGAGGAGGAGGGAAGAGGAGGTAGAAGGATTATTGTGCTCCCACCAATAAGCACAATGTAAAGATAGGTGTCTCTCACCCAGGAGAGACTACAACTGGGATTCCACCTAACAAATGCAAACATTGTAATCTAGTAGTTTGTACCCTCATATTAATCTGAAATTTAAAAAATAAATATAAAGACAAAAGTAAAAATTCTACATCTGAACCTGGCTTCCCAGGTGGTTACAAAGGTGTATTTGTTAAGGAAAGAGGATGGAACGCATTTTACTTAATCACTTCTTGATTTGATTTATAATGTTGACACATAGCATGGGAGTTTCCATTTGTCTTCCGTCTAGCCACTCTTAGAGGGGCCTACTTCCTGTCAGGGCTGGTCCAAAGCTATCAAAACACCTCATTAATGAGAGAAAATTGGCACCAATGGTTTAGATATGCAGTTTCCCTCTACAGATTGGAGACTGCAAAAAAAAGGTTGAGAGAATTCTATTTCACTGCTAGAACTACATTCCAGCCTTAGTAACCAAAGCCAAGGCCTCTTCGGCTCAGACCCCTATCACAGCCCTAGGTAAATTTCTTAAGCAAAATATTTTCCCATCACGAAGTAAGAGCTATAAAGGAGTTGCTCTTATAATCTGAAGAGAGGACCACACACTATGTGTTATTAAATCAATCACTACATTATGAGATCATTAAAATGTGAACGTCAACTTTATGCTCCAGAGAGTTAAATAAGAGATCAAGTTTCTCTTGCATCTTCCAGAGGGCCCCAATGATGTGTCTATGTGCATATTTCTGTTGGCACACACACTGCTATAAGCAAAAGGAACCTTGTCCTCCTATAAAGGACCACCAGGGTAACTTGCACACATGTGCATTTTTAGCACATACTCATGCCTGCTTCATTTTGCCAAAACTTAGCCCACAAAAATCATAAAGCAGAAATTTAAAACTGCCTATTTGAAATGGATCTATCCAATTCCCTAGAGCCCTGTCTATTCTCATAATTTCCCATCTCATTTCTGAAGAAATGGTTTTGTTAGAATGCAACTGGACAAGCCCCCACTCAGAGGACCCTGGCCTAAAGTAGAGGGTGACACATCAAATGCAGTTATCACAGTCAAGCTCTTTTCCTTCAGATGAGGATGTGCACGGAGCCAACTATCATGTATGTCCTTGGCACCACACGTGGTCTATTAATGGGTGTCTTCTACAAACATTTAAGTTATACCTTGCATGCCCACTGAACTGAGATAAATGAGCAGGGAAAGTAGTGCTTACAGAGTGAAGCCTAAATTAATCACTGAGTACCCTTCAAAGGGGGAAAGCTTGACACAAAACAGCAAGACACCAGGATATTATTTAATGTGCTAGGTAGTGCTTAATATTTTTCATATAATTAGAGCAAGGAGTCTGTCAAAATAATAAATTTTAGAGCTGTAAAGGGTTTTAGAAATTGCCTGATTTAATGCCCTTATTTTATTAAAAAAAAAAAAGAAATTGATGACTAGAAATAAGTGAGTTGCCCAAGACAACACAGTAGTTTGTGGTACTCTGGACTTGGAGAACCTCTGGGATTTTCTCTAAATATTACCTTTCTCTTTGCCCAACATGCTGGATTTTCTACATGCTCCTACTCTCCTTCTCAAAGGCCACAACTGAGTCATGGAGCTGGACATTGACTTACAAATGATCTCAAACCTTGGATAAATTGAGCCAGACAGAAACCAATTACCCTTGCCTTATGCAAATCATTTATTCTTACTAAAAGAAATGTTTCTCTTTCCTCTGTGGAATCTGGGTGTGTTCAAAACAAAAGAACTTGTTTTATGTGGAAGGTCATAGAAAAAATTGACATCAGTGTAGAGAAGAGAATATTATGATAAACAAATAATAAATAAAACCAATGTGAGAGAGAGAAGGCCTATGTAAATCACATGTATATTTATGCTAATCTTTAGGCAAATATGCAAATATATCAAGGAGGATTCTCCATAGCCAAGTGCCTTCCTTCACAAATATTTAGTGCATATTGCTGTAACAGTTCACAACCTTCACCATCTCTCCATCCAATGAAGAATTTTTTTAGTTTACTTCTTCCCTGAGCCAGAGTACACTACCAAAGAGCAGCCTCACCCTATGTGTTAGGATATCTCCTCCACACATCAACAAACAATTGGCAATGAAATCTCCTTTCTGCATTATATCCCAGGCAAG
>NW_003854109.1:0-1024 GCF_000181295.1 Otolemur garnettii
AGTGCTTATAACAGAGCCTGGCACAGAATAGCCTAAGCCCTAAGCTGTTGCTTTTTTAAATTAATTAGGTTTCTTCTGTGATATGCGTGTTTCTACCTTCTGCCAACTTTTCTGTTAGGCGGTTTATCTTTTTCTATTTGGATTTTTAGCTTTCTTTATATATTTACATGTTTTTAAAGATTCTGTCTATGTATAATTCAATTACACTAAAAAATGTTTATGAGCTCTAAGTATACTTTACGCTTATACATTTTAAACGAGAGCAAGGCACAGTACATTTTATATTCTGTGTGGTTAATGTACATAATATCCCTGCTTCCCCTGAGAAAGAGTATCATCTAAAAGACACACTGAATATGATACGATATATTATATAAGTGGATTGAATAGAAGTGAACACAAATATATAGTCTCCAAATTTTTCAGTAATCTAAGAATATATCACAGCATTGATAATATGAAGAAGAATGTTTGGATTTATTTTTTAATTTGTTTTTACTGCACAGACCGTTAGAGCATAGCAACTCATGAGTTTAAACTTAGTCACAAATTCATCTGTAAGACAAAAATAAACTCAAAGCTGCAGAATTAAAAAAAAACCTCATCAAAAATTTAATACTGTAACTTTCCTTCATAAAAGACTGTGTGGCAAGTCCACAGATAAATATTAGTCTTTGACTTAGATAAACCAACATTAGGCCCCAAACCTACCACAAGTCAAATCTCAAAGTGGCAAATTGGAATCTGTCCCAATTTTCTGTTGTATTATATATTTAGAAATATCTGGACCGTCAGCCAGGACTTGAACATTGTTGTCAGGCAGGGATCTTTTGTAACAGAATTTGACACACACACTCTCTCTCTGTGTGTCTCTCTATTAAAGTGTTTCAGTCCTCCCAGTGTGTTGAAAGAGATATTTAGTCTTCCTGGTGTTGGTACCTGAAGAGTTCTGATGTTGTCTGGATCCCTTTCCTTTCTCAGAGGTTTACAGAAGCCCACCCAGAGCTTCCAGTCATGAAGCAGT
>NW_003854109.1:2490-3916 GCF_000181295.1 Otolemur garnettii
CCTGCCACAATGCCTGGCTATTTTTAGAGACAAGGTTTCACCCTGCCTCAGGCTGGTCTCAAACCTCTGAGCTCAGGCAATCCATCTGCCTTGGCCTCCCAAGTGCTGGGATTATAGGCATGCCTGGCCCTAGATTTATTTTAAAATAAATTGGTTGGGGGTCTCATGAGAGCTTGAGAGGGGGCAGGAAAGTGGTAGTAAGTTTGCTCAAGTTTTTTGCAGTGGCTCTCATTTTAGACTTACATTGTGTTCACTTGGAATCAGGAGCTCACTTGGGGGAACAGTCTCATTCAGCATGGGAGAATGATATTGGGTCAACTATGCCATCATGTTGGATAAAGAAAATGTAACTGGCTGCAGAGATCCCCCTAGGTCAGTCTAAGTGATTACTAAGATATAACTAAACTGTAGATCCTTGGTGAAATATCTTTCAGCACATCTCTGTATGAAAGGCTGAATGCAGAGAACCCCAGAACTAAAATCTTAACTGAAAGATGAAGAGTAGTGTTCTTTGCTATCATTGGAAGCAGTATTGATGGCCTTCTGGTTTTGATTGTGATTATCATCACCCTGTTCAAGTGTGGCTTTTTTAGAAAAAAAATATGAACTCAACTTGGAAGAGCGTAGGGAAAGCCCAGCTGAAATCAGAGAACCTGTTCACAGAAGGTTAGAGCTGACTCCTTATCCCTGGGGAGAACGATCAACGCATCCTTGAATGTCTGGAAACTTGGTCCTTATGTTGATTACTTTTTCTTTTAGGGTGATCTAGACTGTAAATCTAGAGCACTATGGAAAAAATTATTTGTAGAATATTGCTTTTAACTATACATTTTTCCCAAAGGTACGTTGTGTGAAAAGTAAATTTGGGGAGCAGTTTGTATTAAATAAAGTTAAACTGTTTTCTTTGCCAAACCAAACAAAAAAGAACCCCTGTGCTCCATGCTCTCACCCTGGACCTTTATAATTACAATTTTAGCTACAGAAGAGCCCCCAAAAAACCCCCCCCCCACACACACACAAAAACAATTCTTCTGGTTGTTCTCCACAGGAAGGCCTTGCAGGTGAATGATCAGGTTACTACCAAAGGAATTGTGTCTAGGATACTCTTAATGGGTCTCCTCCAGCTAAGTGAAGGGTTTACTGAAGTTTAGGCCTTGTGAATCAAGAAGGTGGCATGCAATAAAGAGACTTTTATTATAATACTGAGAAAGTTGAGTTTCCTCTTCTTGCGATGGTGGCTACTCATCAAAACATCGTGTTATGTAACTGAAGAATTTAATTCCATTCCTTCCAGAACATCTGGAATTTCTTCTATGTTAGTATTAAGCTCATCTGCCACTCCACCAGCAATAAGAGGCAAACTAATTCTTTTATTGGATAAACAATCCCTCTCAAAGTTTATCTTGTTTCCTTTTTTTAAAAAAAA
>NW_003854110.1:0-265 GCF_000181295.1 Otolemur garnettii
TCTTTTATTTTAAAAAGTCATTTATTCTATATATTCTTGTTTTTCTTTTGTGTTGTTAATTTTCTTCAAGTGTTTGATAATCTTGGCTGCCTATTGATAATTACAAATAAAAGAGTAGGTTGATTTATATAGACAAGTGACATAGATTTTCTCTCCCCTTGGGACAGACAAGCCAACTACAGACATCTGTATACGTGAGCACAACTTAAATCGCCATCATTGTAGGTCCAAAACAGTTGAAATCTAAATTTAACATACCTCAAAA
>NW_003854110.1:857-3911 GCF_000181295.1 Otolemur garnettii
TGTGGTGGGTGCCTGTGGTCCCAGCTACTTGGGAGGCTGAGGCAGGAGACTCGCTTGAGCCCAGGAGTTGGAGGTTACTGTGAGCTGTGAAGCCATGGCACTCTACCCAGGGGAATAGCTTGAGGCTCCGCCTCAAAAAAAAAAAAATTAGAAAGAGTTTAAAAAAATAAAGAATTAGAAAGAGTAGTTTGAAAATTTTTATATTTCAGGTAGTAAAAAAATATTTTCCTTATTTATCTTACTCCCATTTTTGTGAGGACAAATATTAAATTCTTATTTTTTGCCTTTATGTTTTTTGCCTCCTCCTAGCTCCATAAGATTCATGTAAAATGTAAAATATTTATATGGAACATCATTTACTTTTAATAACACAGAGCATTGCTTTACCTTTCATAGGTATTGGAGTTAATAACTGGACCAATGGAAAACTGTTACAGCCATCTTATTCAGGAATTCACCAAGGGAATCCAAACTTTGTTTCTCTCTTTGGTTGGCTTGAAGGTATTTGAAGTATTTTTGAATCTTATTACTGTCACCTGAAGTAATAGATGTTAAAAAGTTATTCAAACTATAAGGCATTTTTTAAAAAGGTAACTTCTAATCCGATGTGGAAAAATGGTCTGTGACATGATAAATCTTGTTCCGGATTTATATGTATATGTATATTTTTAATCCTTTGAGTTACAGGAAATGTGAGAAATCAAATTATAATTGGGATCTATCACAAGTAAAAGACTTTAGTCTCAAAAGGCTCAAAAGGCTGTTATGGAGGATACAAGGAATTATAAAGCTATGGGTCCTGATGTGGAATAATCCAGCAACTCTCCTCTTATTAGTAGTGAGGTACACCTGTAAGTCTGTGACCATTCTAGGAGATCCATTTGGGAGATCAGTATTGCCCTTACAGGTAGGGGGAAATGAAGCACAATAGGAAAATATTCTCTTTCCTAATACTCTAAATTAACCGTATTTACCGTGTATAATGCACTCTCATGTATAATGTGCACCCACATTTTTGCCCCTTTAAGAAAGTGGCTGGCCCTCAGCCAGAAGAGACATACCTGGTGAGTCCTAATGCTCCCTGGCAAACACCCTCCACAGCCACCTCCTCCATGAAGGCTGCCCCTTCCCTCTCTCCCAGGAACCCTTCCCTCTCTGCCACCTATATGGCCAGTAGGGCATAAGCTTCTGAAGCTGCTGGGCCACAAGCAGCCAGGTGGGACCCTGGGGCCTTTGACAATGCTCCCAGTCCCCTCCACATAGCCATGGTCCACATCACCAGCCCACCAATGCCCTCTCCCCTTATTGAAGCTCTTAGCAGAGGCCACTCTGGCCTGCTCCCACTGGATCCCAGATCCTCCAGACTGGAGCCCTGTGCACCTGGTGGGCCCAGGTGGGAGGGCCTGGTGACCCCAGGGTAGCAGGGTTCCCCCTCTCTCTAGCCGTACTACCAACATATAATGCACATCGTTGTTTTTCCCTCAAAATTTTGGGCTAAAAAGTGTACATTATACACAGCAAAATATGGCAGGTCTCTTTTCCAGGAGTACTCATCAGGTAAACCTCTCCCTTAGGGTTATCCTTGGGTTAATTAAATTCTAACTTTGTGCCCAAGGTCGCTCAGTCACAAAGTGGCCAAGCCAGGGTCTGATTCAGCTTTGTCTAGCTACAAACCCAAGTTCCTAACTCGTCACATAGTCTGGCTTCACTCATAAGAACAGTTTGAGTAAAAGCACAAAAGATGACCAATAAATAGAAAAGATAACCCAAGATTAGCTTTGATTATCTTGAGCAGGCAAATGGTATAATCATAATACTCCCTCACTACTTAGAAGAGTGGAAGGCTAGAAGAAAAAAAGGAATTAGTTCTGCATTCTGAAGGAAATACAGGTTATAAATAAGGAGAGGGAAGGGGCAAATCATTTCAGGTACTTAAAATAGAGTGAAAGATAAGAAAGCTTAAGATGACGTGGGGTAAAAATGAACCAACTCTGCAACTCTAGGGAGGAGGGTTGAGGATGTTGAAGAATAGGAGTTTGGTGGAAAAGCTGGGGGCAGACCAGGTGTTGTAGCTTGGGGAAGGTATGAGAGCATGCTGAAAGACCAGTCTAAATTGCTGTGATGTGGTCACTCATTAGGGGAGAGTTAGTTCTGTGGTTATGTAGATCAAGGCTCTGATATCGAACATACCTGAGTCCTTGTTCTGATCTATCTCCTCTTACCCTGGGCAGGTTACTAAACTCATTCAGTCTCCTTATCTGTAAAATGGGGGTAGTAATAGTATGCAGCATTGCAGGACTAGCCTGGACACAGTGGTAGTGATCCACGTATAATGTGATAAAGACCTCGAGGAGGGGATGCCAAGGGATTAATAAAGAAGGGAGGGAGATCACAAAGATGGCCAAGTCTTAATCCATTTACACATCAGATAAGATGGCAAACCCAGAGAAATGGTGATCCAAGGTCATTCAGTGAGTTCGTCGTTCAGCTGGGACTGTAATTCAGTTTTCCGACCAGGCAGCCTATACTTTTTCCAGTGTGCCATCGTGTACGTGGGACATTCACCAAGTGCACCTGAAACATGCACGGTGATAGACTGAGCATTCTAGGTCATCAAACAAGTCTCAATAAATAAAGAGTCCAGCGACAGAGGTTGGCCCAGTGGGTTTAAATTACTACATCGGAAAGTTCTTCAGGAAGGGTAGACGATAACATGATAGTGGGTAGAGGGATCAGGTAAGGGTCCACCACTCACATGCCCCCCAGTGTTAGCTGTCATCAGGCAGGAAAAAATACAAAAATGAAGTACACTGATAATCCACAAACTGAGTATCAGTTCTCAAAACTGAAAAGTGTAATTTTAGCTTAATTGAATACTATATTTAGGATGCTTTTTACCAAAAAGAGGGAGAAGCAGTAGAAAATGTCTGTGCCCCATATATTTCTGTTAACCTTTATATTGGTTTTATGAATTAACTACTTAAAATTTCCAGTTGAAATAGCATCAGAATTGTAAGAGAGAGAAATATACTTATTGATTAACTGTACTTTAGT
>NW_003854111.1:0-3911 GCF_000181295.1 Otolemur garnettii
TGCAAAAGACCTTTCCCTGCAGGAATACAGGCTGGGGGAGTTGGCTTGAAAAATTGCAGTGTCTGGGGAAAGAACTAGTTTGATTTCTGATCTGATTTAGGGAAAGGTCTGGTGAGGAGAGTATGGGGCGCTCTCTCTGTTCAAGGTGAGAATAAAGCCCCATTATTGTTTACGTGTCTTTACAGAAACCAGTCATCGTTGCCAGCTGCCTACGGAAGGAATACGCAGGCAAAAAGAAAAATTGCTTTTCCAAAAGGAAGACAAAAATCGCCACAAGGAATGTGTCTTTCTGTGTTAAAAAAGGTTGGAAACAGTAGGTCTGTTAGCAGAGCAATCCTGAGCTCTGAAGAGTGGGCCTTGCACAGGGACTAAGAGCCCTGAGGTCTGGGGCCCTCTGCGGACAAGCCCATCTGAGGCTGAGGCTGCTCCTTCCCACAGAAAAGCCTCAGTTATAATTATAACAAAGTTTCCCTTTGCACAGGAAGACAGTTATGTCTGTTCTGTCAAAACAAGCAGAGCAACAGTGACAAAAGAGGCGGTCTTTCTGTTGGGAAGGATGGTGTCAATGTTTAAGTAACAATTAATTCCACAGCAGAGAAGACCACCAAGAAGGATCCCTCTGAGACGTAGTAATGGGTCTTCATTCCTAACAAATAGCACATTTTGTGGTTCAGTGCAACAGGCTTTGAAATCGAAATTAATTTCAAATTCCCTCGGCCTCTTACTGGCTGTGTGTCTCTGGGTGAATCGTTCGTCCTCTGTAAGCCTCAGCGTCCTCACCTGTGAGGTGAAGCGTGTGAAGATGCTCAGGAGTGTGTGTGTGTGTGTGTGTGTGTGTGTGTGCACGCGTAGAATGAGTGGAAGGATGCACACGGCACGTTTCACAAACTGCTTGATGGATAATGAGTCCTCCAATGGTGTTTGCTTTTATTTCCATTGTAACGATTTGCATATTTCTGAGCATACCTCTCTCTTTCAGGTGAAGTTATAGGGTTGTTAGGACACAATGGAGCTGGGAAAAGTACAGTGATTAAGATGATCTCTGGAGACACAAAACCAACCGCAGGGCAGGTCAGTGAAACACAGGGAAAGGTGGTCACTGATGCCGCCTGGGGCAAACCTTACACCACAAATCTTGATGGGGATCCTAAAACTGTGTAGATAATCCTTAATCAGTTAGGGAGATTTATGCATGAATGAAGAGGATTTTTTTTTTTTTTACAGCAGAACACTTTATTTTTATTTTTTTATATTTTTTCCCCTCTTTCTTTCTCTATGTCTCTGCTCTCCCCTTCCCCACCCCTCACCATGCACTAGGCCATTTATTGCCCTCACATCAGAATTGAGTACATAGGGTTCATGGTTCTCTATTCTTTGATGCTTTACTAAGAATAATGTGTTCCACGTCCATCCAGATTAATGCAAAGGATGTAAAGCCTCCATCTTTTCTAATGGCTGAACAGTATACCTTGGTATACATACACCACAGCTTGTTAATCCTGAATGAACAGGATTGATTAAAAATTTCTCCTTCTTAATAATTAGATGCTAAGAGGAGCTACGTGTAACCTATACTATGCTCTTTAATGAGTGAAAAATAGATTCATTAAAAGGTCATAGGTCTTTGCTTTGCTGACTCTTGGAAACTAAGAAGCATCAGAACTGAGCGGCCTCAACCAGCATCCCACAGAAACCGCAGACATGCCGCTCCTGTGCGTGCAGAGTCATGAATCTTCCTGTTTAGTAACTGCTCACCACCTATGTGCTGTAATCACAGATTACATGTCACTTGCGTTAGGATAAGAGTCTCTGAGCAGGTAAAATGTCACATGTCTTTGCACGGAGCATGTACAACAGAAACTTCCTTGCCATTACTGAGCCATGTCCTGGCCCAGCTGATGTCATGGATGACAGGGCAGCAGAAAGTCCTCAATATTGTCGCAGGTACTCTGGGGGTTCTGGAGCACAGAGTGGTGCTTCTCACCTTGGCCTAGTGAGAAAAGATTCAGGACTTATTAAAGCAATAGTGACCCGAGGTGAGAAAAAACTAATTGCTTAAATTCCAAAGCAGAAGCTACAGTAGTATAGGAATCCCCTTTGCCGGTGAGTCTAGGACTCGGCCAAGGTGGGTAAGATAATGGACAGAGGTCAAAGCCTACACCTGTGAAGGGGAAATGCTGCTGACCCTTGCCCTTGCCCTGACCTCAGGGCAGTGGTTGCCCGGCGGCCTTGACTGCTGCAGAGGTCTCCTACGTCGTCTTCCCACATCCACGTGCCTCACACAGCAGCCACAGCAGTCCCCACATGATGCACCTGAGGTCCTGTCACCCTCCCACTTACATCCTGTCTCTGAGAATTGATCCAAAGTCTTCACCATGGCGGCAACAGAGCCGGCCTGTGGTGGCCCTGACCAGCACCTCCCGCAGCCCTCCCCCTGCTCCTGTTGGCCTCAGGTCCCATCTCACTTCAGGACATCTAGGTTTGCTCTTCCCGGGTCAGAGTGCCTCCCTCACCTCTCCACGGGCTCAGCCGTCTCCTTGTCACTTTACCACCCGCCTCCCCCAGACCTCTCCCTGCTGTGTCATGAGATAACCTCAGCCCTCCCTGTTACTGTGCAGCAGGTCTGTTTCCTCCAAAGCAGGAAGCAGAGGCTATAACCAGATCTCTTACACGCTTACTTCTTTATTTTCGGTTTCTGCCGAATGACAGCTCCATGAGGCAGGGATGGCTAGGTCTCCCCTCCTTTGTTTTGGGGAAAACCATATAGGGCTTGGGTCAAGGGCTTGGATTCTGAGGGTCAAGTTTTAAGCCTCAGATTTCCCATCTGGACTTTGTGGGAGTTTCCTAATCCATGCGTGCGTTTGTTTCCTCTTGTGTAAAAATATCAGTGATAAAAAAACCCATCTAACACACATAGGGCTTCCGTAAGAGGACGATGTAATCCAAAATGCATAAAACGCTTCGATTCTGACACACAGCAAGCGCTGAGTGCACATGGGCTGTTGTTATTCTTGTACAGGCCAGTGCCTGTCACATGATTAATAAATGCTGTCATGTGTTTACAGGTCCCCATGGGCCACACACAGGGCTGAAGCTCCAGCGACAGTGTGGGCTGGATCCTTTCTGTGGTGGGGACCGTCCCCTGCACTGTGGGGTGTTTAGCGCTGGGCGTGGCCCCCCACTCCCTGGATGCCCATCACAGTCCCCCCACCAGTGCGCACACACCAATCATGACAACCAAGTGTGTCCAGATGGGGTTGAGTCTCCCCTGGGAGGAGGGTTGTCCCTGACCGAGAGCGGCTTCCTGGCTGTGGAATGGATCCTGTAGTTATTCCTGTTTATCTCCGGGAGACTCCTCAGTGAGGGTCTGTTCCTCTGAGTGTCGGGATCAGTGAGTGAAGTGAAACCACAGTCAGTGAGACAGGCAGCCTGGATCCAGCGAGGGTGCGGGACTGGGAATAGTCTAAAGTATCATGGATGAACTCGGTGGAATATCCGCCTTCTACGTCAGTCACTGCGGTTTGCGGTCTCCCCCTGAGCGGAGGGATTATTTGCTTTTGTGCACTTAGCACCTGTCTGCGGGGAGAGGCCCTCCCTGACACACTCACCTGCACGCACAGGCACGCACAGAACTTTGGACAGACTCTGAGAATGGGCTTATTTCGTGCAGGTGCTATTGAAAGGGAGCGGCAGAGGGGACCCCCTGGGCGTCCTGGGGTGCTGTCCGCAGGAGAACGCGCTGTGGCCCAGCCTGACAGCCGGGGAGCACCTGCAGGCCTACGCCGAGGTGAAGGGGCTGAGGAGAGGGGACGCGGAGGTCGCCATCTCTCGGTGCGTGCAGGGGACGGGGACACACCATTCTCCGCTGCCAGATGTCACCGGCATTATGTTCATGTGAAATTAAGGCGGGG
>NW_003854112.1:0-3910 GCF_000181295.1 Otolemur garnettii
CAAGATGAGGGGTTGCTCTAAGAGCAATAAGGAGCTTCTGAAGGATTTAAACAGAGGGACCCTTACCTGATTTGCACTTGTAAGCAAGTATTCTGTCTCAGTAGAGAGCATCAGATCCGTCTCATTGCTCATGTGAAAACATGACTCACTCTTGGTTCCTCGCTTTCCCTCTCTCTCCCCATAAGCAAATCCAGTGCACTTGAACTCTCTTTCTAAAATATACCCCAAGCATTTCAATTTTTCTTCACTTCCACTAAAATCACCTTCATCTAAGCCTCCATCTCTTGTCTAGGCTATAGCAATTAAGTTTGAGAACTTATTGGACTTTTAAAGGAGAGGTCAGGTAGGCAGTTGAGTGTTTAAGACTATAGTTTGGGCTGGGGTTATGTAACATAATACACAGAAAATACTTGGCACAGCACCTGGCTTGTGGAATATTCTTAATACACACGATTTATAAAAAATAACATTCTTCCTATGTGTTTTAACACGATAATATCAATGGATTTAGATCAGGATACTTGGGCTTATTATTTAGTTTAAAAGATACGTAGCTTTGAACAAGACCTAAGTCCTCTGAGCGGCTGTTTCCTCCTCTGTGAAATGAAGATGCTGAACACTTGTCCTTCCTATCATGCAGGGCTATTGTGAGCTTCAAATATGATGATGGATGTGAAAATGCTTTGTAAGCCAAAAAGCATCTTTTCATGAGCGATCAACTATATGAAATTATATTTAATTCAGTTTCCCTTTGTACGTGACCTCTCAGGTTCCTATACAGTAAGGTGACATTACAAAATAAATTTAATTATGGGGCACTGGGGTCTTTCTCTTGCAGGAGTCCCAGATTCTTGAACCTCAGCTTTGTATGGCCCAATCCAGGCCTGCCCAGTAGTCCCTTCTACTAAAATTGAGAAGGTGTGTATCTGAGCTGTCCAATGTGGTAACCACTAGCCATCACGGCAACTGAGCACTGGAAATGTAGTTAGTATGTTTAAAGAAGACTACATTTTATTTTCGTATTTTAATTAATTTAAATTGAAATTTCCACATGTGGCTAGTGGCCACTGTGTTGAACAGTGCAAGTTCAAATGCAAAACACAGATTCACTAAGGTTTTTTTTCTGGCTCTACCTACATTCCTATATATGCAATTTAGAACTAGATAAACCACACTGGATAATGTAAGTGGATCCTGAGTCCCCTTTTTTGTTCTCACGTGGAATATAATCCTAGACATGCTCTGAAAAGTTCATAGCTGACCTGCTCATCAGTAAGAGGAAAGGCTTCAAAACGATGACAACACAGTCTCAAGTAAAAGGCAGTCCTGCCCAATGAACTACTTAAGAAACACATTCTCCTGGGAGTTATATTTGGGTATCAAACAGACTACTGGTTCCAAAGTGAACAGTCTCCATTTTTCATTAAGGAAAATTGCTAGGGAAAAAAATATTTGAAATTGAATAAATAAATGAATGGCTGCAGTGGGGATTGTTTGTGTGATACTGACAGTTGCAGAGTCACAAGGGGCTTCCATGATGAAGCTGGAACTAATTTTATCTCTTTGCATAAGGATTGTGTGCCGATGACTGGATATTTAGAATGGAAGGTGACATGCACAGGAAAAATAAACAGAAAGGGAAGGTAACAGGACTGAATGGTTTAGGGAGAAAACGAGAGCTCAGCAGAAAAAAAAACCCCCGAGACAATTGAAAGGACTAGAGACGAGACATGCAAGAAGTAAGAAAATCTTTTGAAAGGGAGAAATGAATATGAAACTGAAATCAAGAAGACAGAGAGAGAACAGATTGGGGTAGGCGGGGTGAGGATCAGAGAAGAAATTCCAGATCCATTTGTGAAAGACACCAGGAGCTAAGCTTGTCTGTGGGGGAAAGAAATAAGGAACAAAAGTGAGGAAGGCCAGAAAAAAAAAATTACTTTGGAAAGAAAGACAGTGACAAGGTAGTGAGGATAAGGAGAGACAGCTGTCATCTCATCTAATTAAAAAATTATTAATGGAACAGACGGGATGGCCACGATGAGCCTTTCTGGATGAGATGCTACTAAAATTGCAGATAATAGCAGTAGAAGGCTGAAAAGTTGTTGAGAACAAAAGTGGGAAGAACGCTAATTTCACTGATAATAACATTATACTTAGCACAATGCTTAGGTTTTTAAAAATCGCACATTAAATAAATTTAAATGACTCTGGTTATCACCTAATTATGGTTGTTTAAATAATGTAATATAATTAAATGCTAAAAAGAAAAAAGCCCTAATACTTTTAAGTGATCACTTTCCACGTCTTGAATTCTCCTTCTAAGAATTTGATGTTCAACCCTGCAGTCCTGGTAGAGGCAATCTCCCCTGAAAGCTGCACTTTTACCAAAGCCATGTGGAAGAAGTTCAATGGCAAACTTAGCTTCTAATTGCCTTATTTGTTTCTCTAACCCCTATCCTTCCATTATCAGACTAGCGGGCTTCTATTCTAGTCTGGTCCACTATCAGAATAGAAGTTAGCTATTCCCGGACCACACCTCCTTGCCTTCATCCTGAAACAGCAAAGCATCAATCCTGCTAGGCTAACCTGAAAATAGGTCATAACAGGAGCTCAGCCATGCAAGTGCACTTTGCAAAAGGCTGTCTGGATTGAGGAATAGGAAGCTGAGAACCACAGGCCTGTGGCCATGCCCATGTTGCTGACCACGGTTGGAGCTGAGAAAGGCAATATTTTGCCTCCCTGCCTCCTTTATGTGCAGTCAGTCCTAAAATTTTTTTCACGCTGAGTAATAGCCTCATAGTGGGTGGAAAGAAAAAGACAAAGAAACTGATTCATTTAAAAATATCTTTATTTTTCCTAATAATAGGTGAGAGTTATAAATTGTTTAGAAAAAAACAGAGAGAAAGTTAAAGCTCTTATAACTCTACCCAGAGACAATCACAATAAAGTATTTGCTGTATCTGTTTCCAGAATAAACATAGACATTTTAGTAACACAAAAGGACTATTCTGTAGGGACTGTTCCATAGGGATTTTTAAAACTTAATGTGTGGTGGTCATATTTCCACTTCAATATGCCATACTTCACTGAATCAAAGACCCTCATACTTTTAAGATGATGTACCCTTAAGAAGGGAAAATTGCTACTTATTATAATCAGCAGCTTCTTTTGATTACCAGACACATTCTAATTTCAGAGATACTAAAATAATAAAAAAAATCTTAATACATAATGAAAGACACTATTTAAAACCTACCTTAACCTTTTTGATAGCTGCATAATATTGCATTGTATGGCTATATCATAAATTACATAACAACCGCCCTTATTAGCAGACATTTGTGTTGTTTTCAACATTTTCATAGGCTTCTTTAATGTATATCTTTGCATACTAGTCTTATTACTGCCTCAGGCTGAATTCCTGGAGGTAACTTGATGGATTGCACACCTTAATTAGCTCAATTTACCCATTCTGCAGGGTATACATACTTCAAAACAGCAGGCTGCACACAATAAACATGGACAATTTTTATTGGTCAATTTTTAATTAATTAATCAGTTAATTAAAATAATTAAAAAATTAAATAAGTATGCAAATCTTGTTCACACCTGGTGATACTGATTTATATTCCTATCAGTTATGTTTCAGAGTGTATAGTTCCTTGGGCCCCTAGCCATTCTTATATTACCTATTGAAGCCTAAGAAATAAGAAAGTAATGAAAATCCATAGCTATTAATATGTACCTCATTTGCTATGCATTCTCATTCTTGACTTTCATCTTGGCATTTCCTACATTCATGAACTGTTGGGAATTTGAACTGATGGTTTCCATAGATGACTTCCTGCAAATGGATGAAGCCCAGTCCGTTTATTCGTAGAGCTGCCCTTAACAATAGGGGTGCAAGCAA
>NW_003854113.1:0-1186 GCF_000181295.1 Otolemur garnettii
TCCAGCAGCCACATGGGGGCCCGAACTTTATGATTTTTATGTGTGTTAGCAGGCCACATAGTCTGAAAGTTACAAAATCACACCCACGAACTACGCATAAGCAAGCTTGAGCTGTCAAACCTGCACACAGGACCAAAGAGGAATCACACCTTCACACACAGATTCTAACAACACGTTACAGCCAATACATCCCGTGAGTGCTCTGTTCAGCCTGCCCCTGCCCCCACCCCCAGTTGTCACTTTGTGAAGCTGCTCGTCTAGTCCTGGGTAGAGGTAGGCAGCCGGGCCAGTGCCCAGACCCTGGGGAAGGTCTCCAGGCAGGCGCCTGCTCATACAAGAAAAAGCCTCTCTTATCTTCAGAGTCAGATTTTGCTCTGTCCCCTAGGGATATGCCGCCAACCCTGACTGCTACAGCCACCTGCCCTCTCAAACTGGAAATTCAAGGTCAGTTTCAAAACGGATAAAGATTTATCACCAACAAGGGTCTCTCATAGCACTCAACTAAGAGGAGCTCTGGAAAGGGTCACAGGCCATGGCAGTGTCATTGGCATGGGAGAACAGAGCCCCAGGTGATCCCCTGGAGGAGACAGGCTCATCTACACATGTGATTTCTTGTGTGTTTGTTCTCAGATTTGTCTCCTGACTCTACTGGACAGAAACCTTGGATAATCCTCACAAGCACCATTGCTTTGAGGTCTATTGCCCAGAGACAGGGCTGGCTTGGCCCCTGAATCTCATGTAATCCTTACAATAACCCTCTGAGGTAGGTATTATTGCACCTGATTCCAAGAAGAGAAAACAAATTCCAGGGGCTGACTAATTCTGCTCAAGGTCACAGAGCTGGCAGAGGTGTGAGTGTACTCAGGCCCTCTCCAAATTCTGTCTTCTTTCCTCTCTGACCCCAGTGATGGACATGGACCCACATACTTGTGCCATAATCGCACATGCTCAGAAGGGTGCATGAGCTTGTCTTCATGTAGCTGCCCCCCCCACCCCCACACACACACACAAGCCCCAGACCCATTTGGTTACAGATCCCGCTGAGAATAAAGATCTCAGAGATGGGACATGAATGTAAACTTTCCTTCCTTTGGAAATAGTTAAATTTATGGCAGCACTTCTAATCTTATTTTCGCTCAACTTGCTGAGTAAATTTAGCCATTTTCCTGCTTGAGAATTGGATATT
>NW_003854113.1:3002-3906 GCF_000181295.1 Otolemur garnettii
TGTGTTTATGTTTGCGTGTGTGTGTGTGTGTGTGTGTGTGTGTGTGTGTTGGGGGTGGGGATTGAACACATGTATTATCAGGAAAGGCTTTTTAAAAGAGAAGAAATTTGAGCTGAGTCTTTCAGGATAGGGAAAGTTCTAAAAGGGGCAGTATTCCACCTGGAGAGGTTGGGACACTTTGGATAACAGCAAAGAAGAGGGAATGTGCAGAGAATTGTCCTGAGACTCATAAGGTCTGGTCTGGTGGGCGTGTGTTAGCCTAGATGGGAGTAGCAGGAGGTAAGAAGATGCTCTGATCAGGAGCTGACCTGGGAGAGTTCTAAAGTCAGGCTTTACTCTGGGGACACGGCAAGTTTTTGAGTAGAGGAAAATCCTCATCAGACCTGCACTCAGGCACAACACCGGCACCATGCCATAAGAGCCAACCCTCTTGGGGGCAAGGAGGAGAAGGGATGAGTTTCCCGAGTGCAAGCTCATCTATTTCCCTTGATAACTTCCATCCCGAACAACTATAAAATGGAATATTTGCATTCTCCCCATTGCTTTGTTTTCTAGAATTTGCAGAGCACAGTCAGCAGAAAGATCGCTTAGGATACACATTAAGGAAGCGATAGCAGTGATCCTTCTTCAGCGAGAGGCAGTTGGGGAGATGGTAAAATATTCCAGCTCTGAAGTCAGACAAGTTGTATTTTAAGCCCAGCTGAGCACTCTAACCTTGGGTGATTTGTTTAACTTCTCTAAGCCTCAGTTTGCTTATCTGTAAAATGGGGGAGCTAACTGAAACTACTCATAGGACTGACAGCTGGATTACATGAGATAACTACAGAGTACACATCATAACGTCTGTCATATAATAAGTTCTTTTTCATTGTCAGTGATCATTATTATTATCATTATCAATAGC
>NW_003854114.1:0-3903 GCF_000181295.1 Otolemur garnettii
TATTGTTTATATTTTTCTCATTTGCTTATCATGCTCCATGTTGGCCTTAATGATCTAGTGTGGTTGTTTCAACTTTTATAACTTTTCGTTTTTACTTTAATTAACACAGACTTTGAACCTTATTTTTTTCTTAGTTTAACATTTAGTTGCTGCTAAAATCCTCTGAGAGGACTGTCAATCCCTTAGACATTCTTTGCTGAAGGTTGAAACATTTCCAGTGCATTGACAGTGCTAATGGTTTTGTTTTGTGTTTCCTGGCGTCTATCTCAACGTGGTTACCCCCCTTTCACTTTGACATGACCTCTGGAGCTGGGATCCACTGTTACAACCCTCTGCTATTTTTTATTTTATGAATCACATATCTTTTGGTGTTTTTTATTTCCTCCCTCGTTTCAGTTTGCTGGTAGCTTCCTCCTGGCTGTGGTTGTCCATAAAAGGAAGAAGTAGGTACCAGCTGTGATGGGCTGGGACACAGTAACCCGACACTGTGGCATTGGCAAAAAATTGCATACAAGTCTCAATGTAACAGAAGAGAGAACCCAGAAATAGACCTACGCAGATATTGTCAACTGATCTCTGGCAAAGCAGCTAACACAAAATAATGGAGCAAAAATAGTCTTCCCAGGAAATGGCTGGAGCAACCAGCCATTTATATGCAAAAGTCCAAGTGCAGACTATACTTCTCACAAAATTAACTTGAAATGGGTCATAGGTGTAAACTTAAAGCATAAAATTCAAACTTCTAGACAATAACAGAAGAAAACATAGGAGGCCCCGAGTTTGATGATGAGCTTTTAGATTCAACAGCATAGTTATGATTCATAAAAAAGTTAGAATGCTGGAGTTTATTGATATGAAAATGTTCTGCTCTCTCACTGTCTAAAGAATGAAAAGACAAGCCACAGAGTGGGAGAATATTTGCAAAAGACATGCCTGATAAATAAATGCTATTAGAAATATGCAAAAAAGTCATAAAACTCAACAATAAGAAAACGAACCACCCGTTTATTAAATGGACCTCGAATCTTAATTTCAAGAAAGAACATATGTAAATGGAAAATAATCACACGACCAACTTTACCACATCATGTGCTACCAGAACAAACAACTGTGGAGTATGTTGTGTTTGTTAATCTCCTAATCTCACAGGTTTAGGAAACAAGAGGACTCTTTTAATCCAGGTTGCCTTTCAAACAGGACAGATACTCTGCCTGTTGGAGTCAACCCAACACCCAGATTAACAGAGATTTCTTTACAAGAGTCCTCTTCACAGCAGTGGGAATGGGAAGGGGACATGGGCAACCTAACATCGGCTTTGTAATCTCTGAATAAAAAGTAGCACACGTATTTTTTTCACATTTCTTTTGTCAACGTGAAAGGAAGAGGAATGGACACCATGCTTGCAAAGGACAGTTACTGATTCTTAATCACATTAAAAGGAAACGCTGAGAACAGGACAGTCTCCTCGCAAGTCTAGAGCCGTTTTGTGACTTGGGGGCTGTCCCCCAAGTAACTCAGTGTTCTGGAATGAGACAAGATCAGTCACTCACTAGTAAGCATGAGTTAAACATTGATGCTTAGTACTTCTTCATGGGGGTTGTGGGGAAAGAACGTGTGAGGAAAGAGCAGGTGGCGATCCTTACGCATGCAGCCCTCCTATGTCATTACCTTAACGCTCCACACCTGTTGTGTATGGCATTACCTTAACGCTCCACACCTGTTGTGTATGGCATTACCTTAACGCTCCACACCTGTTGTGTATAACCTTAATAAATAGCCATTGCAGAGGCGGCTTGGGGCTACCCTGCACTTGAGGTTAGCCTGTCTCCCACAAGCTTGTACTTTCTAATCCGTGTCATGCCTGGTTCCTTCCTGCAGCAACCAAGACCAGGGCCTTAGGAGCTGTGACAGTGAAACAAAATGAAGCTTTTAGGGGAAGCTCCCTAAAGACAAAAGCCTCGGTCGACATCCGTGAGGTGTGTGGACGCTGACCAGGCCAGCTGGTTAAGGGCGAGGATTACTTCTCCCCTTTGAGCCAAAGACAGAGCTACCTTTTAAAACTTTAGAGTATTAGGAGATACACATGTTTTGTTTACAGGCTTTGTTTTTGTACAGATTGAGTCACAGTTATACACATTAAGTGTGCCCTACTCTCAGACAATAAGGTGCACTGTACCCAGTGGGTGTGAGTTTCCCCATTCTCCTCCTCCCCCCTCCAGCCTGATGGCACTGACATTCACTTCTCTGTGTCACTTACGTAGCGACTGATCAGCTCCGATGTGTTGAGTCTGTGTGTTTCAATCTCCGTTCCTGTGATGTTCCACATAGAAAACTGGTTTCTAGTTCCCTCCGGGTTGTGCAAAAAGATAACGACCTAGATCATCAGCTTTTATGTGAAAGAATTAACTTTCATTCCGATGTTTACATCTTGCCAGTTCCATTCATATGTAGCCAAAAGATCCTTTTATGTCAATGTAGATGGTGAGTCACCTCGTCTTCCTGACCACGCTGTGGGGGACTCTCCATCTCTCCCATCCAACACCTCACACAGTCTGCTTCATCTCCCCACCTCCCCCCCCAGCAGCACAGTTTAATAACCTAGGAGAATTGGTCCTGAACCTGCCGCTACCTACATTAATGATGGTCTGTTTGTCATTACTTTGATATTCTTATGACCTTTCATGACAAACACAATAATAGCTGCGTTAAAAGATGATTGAGAAATAGTTTCATAAGATGGCAGGTGTTTTCACATGCCTTTTATACAAGAAGTGTCTCGAAATTTCCAAAATAGTGACTGGGATCACTTTTTCCATGGAAGAGTCTTGCCTGGGATCTGAATGGGAATATGGGGGCTGGACTAGTTATTTCTGTGAGCAGCTCCACATCCTCTCATGGGCCTAATACTGAGTATCCTTCTGGGAACTTCCTCAGAATCCAGAAGTGTCATGCACCCCTCTAAAACCAGCAACTGCATATCATTATTGAAAAAAGAATCAATCCCATTATCATCCTATTAACAAAAACGCCAAAAGCCTTTGTAACTGCTTCTGCTTTCACTGACGTTGTGTTCTTATAACTCCTTTTTAGCATAATCCTTCTAATATTTGGAAATTCATAAAGGTGCATCAGAGTTTTTTCTTTAATTCTTTGTTAAATCATAAATGTGTGTATCAATGCATTTATGGGGTACAATGTGCTGATTTGGTATTTGATGGATAAGCAGACCATTTTGTTAAAATGATGGAAATCAAAAGCCTTTTCAACAGTCTAATTCACTGTCATCTATTGAATATTCTCAATAATATGAAGCTGGCTGAAAAATATTCACAATTTAGTGGCTACTATTTTCAATTATTAATGCAATTCCAGTCTATGCTTGATGATCCATTTATCCAAAGTTAGACATTTTGAAGGTCGCCTTAGCAAGGATGTGCAAGAAAAAACTTACTACAATATATAAGAAAATGAGGATATCATTTTCATTAATAGATAGTAAGTTTGAAATATGTTTGAAACTCAAAAAGGAAAAAGGACCAACATCCCATTTCAGTGAGAGCCCAGATTTGAAATGACTTATGGATTTTTAATCATTGCAATTACAGTGCTATCAAACCTCCAGCCGCATGACACATGCAGGGCCTCCTGCCTTTCACAAGCAGAGGGCCTAGTTTTTTTGGTTGCTGTTTAAAAGCTGCATGGTATCTTTCAAAGTATATGGTAGTACCGAGGATCGCTGAAGCCGGTAGCTTATTTCATTTATATAACACAAGAGGGACTCTCTCTAACAAAATCAAATATTTTGATCTACTTGTGTGACTTCATGCTAACCTGATATAAATTGACTTTTTGAAAAATAAATAAATATCACTCTGGAAAAAACAAAACATTGGACTAAAGTAA
>NW_003854115.1:0-3901 GCF_000181295.1 Otolemur garnettii
TTTTTTCTCCATTGAGGGTAGTGTTGTAAACTAACAACTTCTAATAATGATAGCCACGAAAAATAGCTTAGCATTGGAAAGAACAAAACAGAATTGGTGCTTTCCTCAAAGGAGGCCAGTTTCCACACAATGGCCATTTGGCCTATCTGGCAATTTCCTGGAAGTCTTCAATCAAAGGGTTTGTCTTTTATTGGACCTGACTCAGTTTACTTTCTGCCAACAGTCTTTTCCCTAGGACATTTATCAAAAAATCAGCAGCAATCCTTTATCATGCTGCCTGGGGTAGTGCTAACAGGGTAAACAAGAAGCTGATCAACACTCTTAGAAAGCCGGGGAATGACATGTACCAGAAGGGTTTGGAAAGATTCCATGTACTCATGAGACTCTAGAAGGCCATACACATGAGGGGCTGGGTACATGCCCAGAGTCATTTGCATGCTCAGGAGGACCCCAGGAGGCAGATATTTCTTACCTTAGGTTGACCTTGAGGCTCTGCATAAGCAGGGACACTAATGCTAAGGTGGAGCTGTTAACAGCTTTGTCAGAGCACAAAACCCCTCAGCAAAAATTAGAGTGGATAGTTAAATGCATTTGAGAATAGCCTGTTCAATTAGTTGACCAATGGCCAACCACCAAGTTAATCAAGCAGAGGTCTCAGTGACCACACATGTAATGAACTAATGACTTTTTCATTTGACACAAGACCCAATCTCCAGGGTCTCAATCAGTATATCTGGGATAGAGCCCTAAAATGTATTCACCATTAACTGCCTCTTCAATAGGACACATACTGTAGGTGATCCAGAGAGCTTGTGGGACATACTTTTCTAAATGGAACCACAGGCTCCATTACAGGTTTCATAGGCTTTGGAATATGGGCACTAAAAGCTGGTATATAACAGAGAGATAAAAATTACAAGGTGGATAAGTCAACTAAATCGTTGACTTATAATCTGAAGACACTGAGGTACTTAGAGTTTGGGCAGAGATAAAAGAGAACAAAGCTATGATTTTAGCCCTCAACTCACAGCAATCCTGTAGGAAGTAAGGTTTAAAACAATGGCAGAAATTACCAAAGGGGAATGAATAGTTTTCCTGGGCTGGGACACATGCTTCTTTTGCTCCTGAAAGATAAAGTACTGTCTCAAACATCCTATTTAATAACAATCAACTGTCTCAAGTGCATTGGTTTTCAGTATCAGGATCCCTTGTGATCATTTGTGATTTGCCTTTGGAGTATATTGTTCATAGTAATCTTATTTCTAAAAAAGTTGAGTTGCATATGGAATTCCTTTTCACTTTTATTGTTAAGTGATTCTAAGTGTTCTTTCCTAAGTGGTATATTATGAGTCAATGCTATTAAGTTATCTACCATAAATATTGACTGAACATCAAAAGAATGGTGTTTACACTTAGTTTTTCTGTGTTTTATTGTGCATCCTAATAGATACAGAGAAAAAGCATAGCATGAATGCCTGTTGCAGGTCAATTTCCCAAGACAGCAGACTAAAATGGGAATTTTTATGTAAAAAGTTGAGGAGTCTCTCAGGAGACAATGCATGGATGGAGTTACAAAGGCCTCAGAGCTAAGCCTATGGAGAACTTGATCTGGGATAGCCTTTCAGAATCATATTAAATAGAAGTTCTGGTATTTGTGTTAGATAGGGACCAATCTGTAGGTGGTATAGGACAAGAGGATGGTTTCAAGGGGCAGAGAATCCCAGGTGCAGGGGAAGGAACTCTAGGAACACAGAACACCCACCAGTTATGTATGCGACAATCACCTGGTAACATCCCACAGCTCCTATAAGCTCTCCCCTGGCCCAAGCCAGTAAAAGGAAACCTGGGAGTTCTTGACATCTTTCTCCACTCATGGAGACTAACCCTTTCCTCTCCTGGAACATACTTTCATTTTATATAGCTTCTCTCTCTTCTCTAATAAAAGCTGTGTGGAATTGCTTCCTGCCTGTGATCACAGTCACACCAACCTTGCTTGGATTCTTACAAGGAGCCAAAAACCAGAATGACAGTCTAAGAGGCCAGACCTGAAACTTTTTACTGAAACCCAGGAGCCTCTTTTTCAATGAAGTGACAGTTTACTGGATGTTGCCTTATCATCTCGTCTTTGTTTCCTTGCTTCCAAGTCTGGTGAGATGTGGTCAGTGGAATAAATATGGTGCAAACTCTGGAGTTCCCTCCATTTTGTTACAACCCTGGGACTCAAAGATAGCATCATGGAAACTCAGTCCTGCCACATGCCAGTCCAGTTCTCATGGGACCCCCCTTACTTTCAGTCACTGGGCTGCCTGTTCTCTGTGGAGTGGTTTGTCCCAGACTGAGAAAGTGGAGACACAGTTGAAGGGATCCCAACTGGAAAACTTCCTGACTATAATAAGGCCCCTATAGGAACATGTGTTCTCCTAACTAAAACTTTGCTTTCCAGGACTATATCCCCTGACATCCCATTCAGTTTTAGAGAACTGAGGGTAGACTGACCCCAGCCATCTGCCACATGGTCACATGGGGTGGATTCAGAGAAGGGCTCCAACCATAGGGATAGGACATGGTGACCCCACAGTGAAGTACCACCCAGGAGAGGGATGCCTGAATGGGTGGAAGATGACACATCAGGGCTAGTGACCTCTGGTTCCAGCAGTAGGAATGTAGGTTATGGGAACACAGCCTAACAAAGCAAGGCCCATCTCAACATGGAAGGGTTTCAGGTCACAGCCTAACTAAGCTCTGAACCAAACCTGCCAGACACAGACATGTGGTCTGATGGGTAGTACACTCTTGGTCTGTTTTCTCAGAGACAAATGGACAGGAAACCTCAACCCCCAACAATTCTCCTTTGGGGTGTTAGAAAACTGGAAGACCCCTGGACTTGATAGCCTCTCCAAAATGAGGCTCATTTTTTTCCTGCAACACAGCCTGGCCCTGATCCTAACACCAACTAGTGGGCAGAAGACCCTGGCCCGAGAACAGGAATCTTAACTCCAAATACTACCCTATACTTAGATCTCTTTTATAGAAGGAAAAGATGTTAGAAATCACCTAAGTTCAGGCCTTTATATACCTGAGAGATAACTGCCAATATTGTGAGTCTTGTGCAGAGAAGTGTCAAATTAGGGGGACAGAAAAAGGCTTGAGTACCTCTCTGGCTCCAGACCACCCTCAGATTGCATAAAAGGAATTAAGTGAAGGCAAAGGGACTGAGGCTATAGCCTCAGGCCCCAGGGGGATTTCAAACCATGGTCCATTCCTCTTTATCCCTCTTTTCCAAGTCCAAATCTACCTGCTACGGTGTATGCCTTTTACAGAAGTATCAGTGCCCACAGGATAGCCTGTGAATGTCCACATTCCATTCTCAATGTGGGGGTCTCCAAATACATGGGAAGCTTCTCAGCTGACCCACAGAGGTTCATAGAAGAATCTGGACATGTATTGATTGACTTAACCTGGAAGGATGTGTGAGGCTTGCTCTCACACTGCTGCTTACTAAACAAAAGAAATAGGATTTGGGCAGCCAGCCAAGTTCATGACAATCACTAAATCAAAATCTCCCATCTAGAAATCAAGTGGTGACCCACGGTGAAATTACCAATGGGGCCAAAGAGGACATAGCCTTCACAACCATATGACAGTGTGCCTCACAGGAGGCACGAGAACTAACCAGGTAAAACCAGTTGACTTTTTTTGCACGCTGTTTTGGCCAGGGTCAGGTTTGAACCCACCACCCCCAGTATATGGGGCCAATACCCTACTCCTTGAGCCACAGGCGCCGTCCTAACCAGTCAACTTTTCTAAATTGGCAAAAGGTAGTTCAAGGAAGGGAAGCCCAACAACCTTTAGGGAAAGAATCACTAGAGTTGTCAATATGCCAATATATACCCTAACATGC
>NW_003854116.1:0-1459 GCF_000181295.1 Otolemur garnettii
TTCCTTCCTTCCTTCCTTCCTTCCTTCCTTCCTTCCTTCCTTCCTTCTTTCCTTCCTTTCTTCCTTTCCTTCTTTTTCTTCCTTTTCTTTCCTTTCCTTTCCTTCCTTCCTTCCTTCCCTTCTTTTCTTTTCTTTTCTTTTCTTTTCTTTTCTTTTCTTTTCTTTTCTTTTCTTTTCTTTCTTTCTTTCCTTCTTCCTTCCTTCCTTCCTCCTTTCATCATTTCATTCCTTCTCCATTCAAACATCACCCTTTCAAGAAGGTCTTCTATAATAAACTAAATAGGAACTATCTATTATCCCAGACTCTTTTAAGTTATTTTTCTTCCTAGCACTGTTACCTGAAATACTACATAGATTTTGTTTAATTATTTTGTTTCTTTACGATTTCCTCCTTTCCTCCCTTATTCCATTCTTCCTTCCCTCCCTCCATCCCTCCTTCCTTTTCTCTTTCGTTTTTTCCTCTACTTTTAGTAGAGATGGGGTCTTGCTCTTGTTCAAGCTGGTCTCAAATTTTGAGCTCTACCTGCCTTTCCCTCCCAGAGTGCAAGGATTATAGGGTGAACCCCCACACCTGGCCTCTCCTTTACCATTTTAATAATGCTATTCTTAAAAATGATATTTGGATGATGAGATATTGCTTAATGTGAATATTGTAAATAGCAAACAAAATATACTGCTGTCTTTGAGAGAATTATCCTGAGGAAAAATAAATGGGGAGTTAAAAATACACTTGGATATGTAAAAGGAATAATAACCTATATTCCATTTTTTCTCTAAATTCTTTGAATATCAAGTATTCTACTTGAAAAGATAACTTCTAATTGCTTAAGTAAAAATTCTTATACTGTGAAACCACTACAAATATATAGACTCTTGGAAAGTGTGAATAAGGCCCCTTGATTTTCCCTTTGTACTTTCATATGTTGAAGAATTTTTTCAGCTTTGTAGCTTTGTAGATTTTAAAATGTGCAGCAGCATCAACCTTTGATTCTATCAAGAAGTTATTTCTATGATATCCTGTTATAGTTTTCACACTTTTCCCTCTCTTTTTTTCTAGATAATTATTTCTTCTGAAAGCAGTTTACTAGGACATTCTCTGTAGACAATATTTAAGTGGAGTTGCTCTAATAGAAGTAAGAATGGGCATGGTCATGTACAGGTCACTGAGCCCTTATCTACTCCCTCCCAGAAGCCTTAAAATGTACAGAAGACTTGGGGGATGAGGGGTCACCAGCATTTCAAAAGAAATATTGTAAAGACTGCTTCCTTACGTTGCGGAGTTATCTCAACTTAAAGGAGATTTAAAAAAAAAACCCCACAGAATTTAACTTGATAATTTTATTTTATATATATATATGTGTATATATATATATATATATTTTTTTTTTTGAGATAGAGTTTTATTTATGTCACCTTTGGTAGAGTGCTGTGGTGTCACAGCTCATAGCAACCTCCAACT
>NW_003854116.1:1579-3901 GCF_000181295.1 Otolemur garnettii
CTTTGGTGTATGTGGCTGGTATCATAACCACTGTGCTTTGGGTGCCGAGCCAACTTGATAATTTTAAAAGCTTATAGGTGTTAGGGTTCCACAGAGACACAGAGCCAAAGGAACATATTTGTTTATTTTTTTATTACCAAGTGTCAGCTCACATGATTGATGGTGGCTGAGAAGTCCCATGATGTAAGCCAGAGATGCAGGGAAGCCAATGTGTGCTTTGAAGACCCACGAGTCAGAGCCCATACAGATTCCAGACCTAGAGTGCAGGCCTGAGAAGAGCACCAAGGGCAAGTGGAGAACCACATTCTAGTTCATTCTCAGCCAAAGAGGAGACTCAACCTTCCTGCTCTCTTTCTATTCTGTTCAGGCCTTCAAAGATGGAATGGTGCCCCCTCACACTGGGGAGGTTACATCTCTCCTTTATCCAGTTCACCAAACCAAACACCGATCTCCTCCAGAATCTCCCTCATGAGCACACTCAGAAATAATGTGTAACATCCAGCTATCTGGACATGGTGTGTGCCTCAGCTAGTTGACACAGAACATTAACCATCCTTTTGTTCTGCCTTCTCACTCTAAGATTGATTTATGACTGTTTGTCTTTTTAAGGAGCACTCAGTGATTTCTAAGGGCTTCCAATTATCAAAGTCTTATCTCAAAACTCATCTCCATCTTCTGATTTGCTTTTAAAGTGTGACTGGAAAAACGGCTGATGGTAGTGTGGGTTGGTTCTCTCTATATGTTCACCTCTTTTTACCTGCTACCTGCTACCCCATTTCAAGCATTAGCCTATGGCCGGGCGGAGTAAAGGTGGAGAGTATATGTCAGGGGTGAAAGCAGATGCAACCTAAAGGCAAGAGTCTTTTGGTCTTAGGACCTTGATAAGGAGGTCTTGTGAGTGAAGTTGAACCAGGTACTGAGGCCTCCAGCCCAGATCAGTCTGTCCATAAGCACCCAGGTTACTGAACAGAGAACCGTGACAGGCCTGGGACAGCCTGCCCTCTTGGAAAATGAGAATGTGAATACAATCAAGACTGCCATTCAGGGCTCTTTCAGTCTATTGACAGGAGGTCAAAAAAATGAATTGGTTTAGTTGGCACACTTGTGTTTGTGGCCTAAAACGTATCTCTGTTGTGAATAATTTGGAAGTATTTCTTTTAATTGTGAAATTTTTTCTGATGGCCTTTAAATGCACAAATTATTTCATGTGGTTAGAGTATACAGTTGTGTTTGTGTGTGTGTGTCTTTCCAAGGTGGAACATGAACTTGATCTGTTTGACTAGTTAATCATACAATATTTCCAAGGAAAGCAGAGAGTTGGCAAAGACTGGTATTGGCTGGACAGTGATAGGATTACTGGCTCAGTGAATATTTCACATTTGAAATTTGTTTTAGTGAATATAGTCTCTTAGACATGTCCAATTTCCACGCTAAAATTGGATTTATAGTCTTCACTTGCTATCAAATATGTTTTTAAAAGTAAAACATGAAAGTTTATTAAACACCAGTCTAGCTACAGTTATATAAGGGATTATCACTACTTGTTTGGAAGTTTAATTGTATTTACAAAGCTGTTGTCAAATGATACAAAAGACACCATGAACCAACATTGATAACAGTGATTTTAATTTTTCAAAACAGAGACAAACACAACAGCGTGTCTGCGTATCTTTTCAGAAATAGTTAATTTTCTGTCAAAGAATATGTGCTGCTCTCATAAAAGGCGTAATTCTCTCAGCCCCTTAGATAGGGGCTGAAAAACTGACTTTTGTTGGTGAAGGGAAAGAACATGATTGATGAGGAGGTGAATTCAGTTTAATAAATATTTTGCATACTTTGTATGACAGGGAATTAAGCCAGCTGTGACCCTAGTTTTATGGGACTTTCTAGCTGCAAAGTGCATTGGTGACCAGTAGCAGCACTTAGTAATCTCATAAAGATCATGTTTTGCTTTTGATTAGAGCTGGTTGACAGCATTTTATTTTCTTATTTTTTTTTCCTCTTACAAAATTAGCTCTATTTGCTGCTTGGCTTCTCCTCAGGTCTGCCTGATGCCACCACATCCATCATAAAGTCAGGGTTGTCTGCTGGGTCACAGTTTCCTAGAGAATTCTAATATTTCATACCATGTAGAACTTTTCTTGGTGTCCTTGAGTAGTATCTTTGACCTATACCTCTCGCGTAGAGTTGCTATATACTAACTACATGCCTATTAGCTATTCTCTCAGTAAATTTTATTATGACCGTAATTAAAATTGTGCCTAACATATATTGAACACTTAGGTGCTGTGCTACGCATCTTAGGTTCCTTCCCATATCTCT
>NW_003854117.1:0-3897 GCF_000181295.1 Otolemur garnettii
AACTATATAAAAAGACAACTTACCAAATTTGACAGATACACCCAAACAGTGCTGAGATGGAAATTTATAAAATTAAAAGCATATATTAGGAAAGAAGAAAGAGCTTCCATCTTAGAAAACTAGGGAAAAAATAGTAAATTAAATCCATAATGAGCAAAAGAAAAGAAATAATAAAAATTAGAACATTATTAAAAGAAATTAAAACAGGAAATCAAAAGAGACAATATTAATAAAATTGATTAACTTTTAGCCATACTTAGAAAAAAACAGAGGAAGAATACAAATTATTAATTCAGAAATGAAGGTAGGAACATCCTTGGAGATACCACGGAAATTAAAGGAATAATAATAAAATACTGTGAAGAATTCTATGCTCACAAATTTGATCAAGTATGTAAATGAACCAATTCCATGTAAGATAGTCTTCTAAATCTCACCACTAAAAGAAATAGATAATCTATTTATTAGATTATTAATATGAATAGGCCTATGCATAATAAATGAATTGACTCATTAATTAATAACCCTCTAAAACAGAAGCAACATGCCCAGAAGTGTTCAGTGATGAGTTTTACCAAACATTTAAGGAAGAAATTATACAAATTCTTCCCCTTTATTCCATAAATGGAAACACAGGGGCCTGGGGTAGAGCAAAATGGATGAATAGAAAACTCCAGTGATCATCTCTCCACATGAACATCAAATTCAACAACTATCCATTCAAGTAAGCATCTTCAGAAGAACCAAAAATCAGGTGAGTGATCAGACTGCCTGTTTTTGTTTTTGTTGTTGTTATCGTTGTTTGTTTGTCAAGCTGTTACCCTGGGTAGAGTGCTGTGGTCACAGCTCACAGTAACCTCAAACTCTTGGGCTTAAGTGATTTTCATGGCCCAGCCTCTCAAGTAGCTGGGACTACAGGGGTCCGCTGCAACGCCCAGCTATTTTTAAGTTGTAGTTATCATAGTTGTTTGGTGGGGCCAGTCTGGATTCTATACAGTGTATGTGGCTGGTGCCCTAGCCACTTGAGCCATAGTCGCCGAGCCTTATACTGCTTGGTTTTTAACATTATTTTTGCGGAAAAGGCTTTGAAGAGAGCAGAAAAGGCAGTATTACATTACCTACCCTACACTTCTGCCAGCCTTGGGAAGTTCCACAGCAGCATGCTACGTGGAGAAAGAATTTTTGTCCCTTAGGGAGAGATAGTGAAGTGACTGTGGGTCATTTCACTGAGACTCATGGGCTGCCCTGGTACAGCGCGACACAGCACAGGGTGGAACGCTGCCAGTGCAGTTAGATGGAACATCTGGACCAGATCAGACAGAGGGAAATCCTCCACCACCAAATCCACGTTCTGGCTGGCACCAGCACTGGCTGACAAGAAGCAGACAGAAGCCCGAACTAAATGCATAAGGCAGTTAAGCCAAAAGGCTGCAATTCCTGAGCACTTACTGTAGTGCGCTGACCCAGAGCCAGTGGAATCCGCGCCTCTCTGGAGACACCCAGCAGCAGGGGCCAAGCCCGTGCCACTGCTCCTCCAAAACTAGGCAGGGCAACAAGGGAAAATCTTCCTCCACTTGGGAAAATAAAAGAGGGAAGAGTTCAGAGGACTTTGCTTTCCAACATGGGCTCCAGCTCAGTGATAGTAAAATAGAGTATCAAGTAGATTACTGAAGACCCTGAGTCCAGGCCTTAGCTTCCAAACTGCATTTTTGAAGAATCCTCCCTAGGCCAGAAGAAAACATGCTACTCTTGAGAGAGGGACCCAGCTCTGGCAGGATTCACTATCTACTGAATAAGACTCCTTAAGCTTTGAATAATCATAAGAGGTAGCCAGACAATAGTGACCACAGGCTTTGGGAGAAACAGAGCTGACTTCAGGTGTGACCTGGTATCCATCGCCCAGCAGAGTGACCACATCACTCTTCCCTAACTCCAGCAGCCCAAGAGAGAGTGAGGCTAGAGAAATAAGTACAAAATGAAAACTTTTTGCATTCTCACACATCTGTGGGAGGTAATTATTAAAAAAACAATGTAGCTAATGTAGACAGAATAAAATAAATGTAAGTTATCAAAGGCTGGGATGGAGTACAGATGGTTAATAATGCAAAAATATAGTTAGCTATTAGAATGAACAATGATAACATAACAAAATGATGATAATCAACAGTAAGTGAGGTCACTTTAAAATAACTAAAAGAGTGAAATTGGAATGTTCCTAACACAAAGAAATGATATATGCCTGAGATGATGAATACTCCAATTAACTATTTGATGAACTCATATTGTATGCCTGTATCAGAACATTACATGTATCCTAAAAAAAATGTAACTATTATGTATGCATAATAATTAAAAATAAAAAATACAAAAAATTTTTATAAAACCCCAAAGAAAAGAAAGACAGTGGAAGCACAGGAAGCATTTCCTCATTGCATCAGGCCAGATGTCTCTAATATCAAAATGAGACAAAGACATTACAGGTAAAAAAAAACAAAAAACCTATAGACTAATGACTTTCATAAACAAAGATGCAAAAATTTTCAATAAATTATTAGCTAGTCAAATCTAATAATATATGAAAAGAATTATATATTATGGCCAAGTGGGATAAATTCCAAATATACATATATTATTTATTCAATATTTGAGAATCAATTAATGTAATTCATCACCTTAGTAGACCAAGGAAGAAAAAGCACATGATCATACACATAGAAAAAGAAATAGAAAAAGGCATAGAAAAAGCACTTGACAAGATATAACACCTATTTATGATTAAAAACTCTAAGCAAACTAAGAGAGAAGAAATTTTCTTTTGCTTAATAATGAACATGTACGAAAGAACATGCGCCAATCTCATACATCATGGTGAATAATTATAAGCTTCTCTGCAACCATCAGAACAATATCATACTTGAGAGTCCTAGCTTGTACAATAACAACAGAAAAGGAAATTAAAAGTATACAAATGGGTAAGAAAGAAACAAAACTTTTTGCTCACAGATGGACAAAACTATGGACAAAAACTCCTGGAACTAATAAGCAATTACAGTAGAATTTTCATAGTTGACCACCTCCCTGCATGGACCACCTCCTTAAGTTGACCACCTCCCTGCATGGACCACCTCCTTAAGTTGACCAAATTTGCATAATTCCTAAAGCTTAGAAGCAACCAAGATGTCTTTTGGTAGGTGAAGAGAAAAACTGTGTTACTCTCAGTGGGATATTATCTGGCACTATAAAGAAATGAGCTATGAAACCATGAAAAAACACAGAGGAACCTCAAATGTATGCTACTAAGTGAAAGAAGTCAATCTGACAAGGCTAGATACTGTGTGATTTCCAGTGTATCACACTTCTGCAAAGGCATGATAGTGGCGATAGTAAAAAGATCAGCAATTGCCAGAGGTTAGATGGAAGAAAAGGATGAATATGGAGAGCGCAATGAATTTTTAGAGGAAACTATTCTGTGTAATACTATAATTGTGGATACCTGTCACACATTTGTGAAAACCCATAGACTGTACTTTACCAAGGGTTACCTGAATGTAAACTATGGCCTTTGGGTGATAATGATCTATCAAGGAAGGTTCATTGACTGTAACAAATGTATCACTGTGGTAGGGATGTGTGTAGTCCCAGAAATAATGAGAACCTAGATTTAGGAGGTATGTGGAAAGTCTCTGTGCTTTCTGTTCAATTTTGCGGTGAGCCATTTCTATAATAATGTTCACTTAATCCTGCCTTAAAATAAAAACTTTTAAAAAATGTTTAATAAGTGGTTTCTATGGCAACCTATTCACATAACAAGTTTTTCTGCCAATTTACTTACACAACTCAGTGCAAGTGTAAGTTACTATCTTTATTTCCGTTATATGTATTTCTAATTACAGGTTG
>NW_003854118.1:0-3894 GCF_000181295.1 Otolemur garnettii
AAACTGAGGCAAGAGGATTGCTTGAGCCCAAGAGTTAGAGGTTGCTGTGAGCTATGATGCCATGGCAGTCTACTCAGGGTAACAGCTTGAGACTGTCTAAAAAAAAAAAAAAAACAAAAACAAAAACCAGAAAGAAAATAAAAAGAAATGAACAAAGTCTATGAGAAATATGGGATTATGTAACATAGCCAAATATGACTCATGGAGAACCCGGAGAGTGAAGAAAAAAGCCTATTTGATGGAATAATTGAGGAAAAATTTCTAAGTCTTCCTAGAGATTTAGACATCCAGATAAAGGAAGTTCAACAAGCACCTAGGAGAGTCATTCCAAAAGGGAATGACCAATCATGTAGTCATCCAGCTGACTAAATTCAACATGAAGGAGGAAAGCCAGTGAGCTATGAGGTGAAAACATCAAATAACTTACAAAGGAAAACTCATTAGACTAACAGCAGACTTCTCAAGAGAAACCTTGTAAGACAGAAAAGAATGGGGTTCTATCTTTAGTCTCTTTAAGCTGAATAATTTCTAGCCAAGAATTTTGTATCTGATAAAGTACATTTCATAATGAAGGAGAAATAACATCTTTCCCAGGCAAACAAACACTAAAGGAATTTGTCACTACCAGAGCTACTGTGCAGGAAATGCTCAAAAGTGTATCATATGTGCCATGGCACAATAGATACACACCAGTGTAAAAACAACCAAATTTTTTTGCTCACAGCTTTCACAAAACAATAGTACAAGAAGGAACACAAATCAAAGTATTTTCTAACATGCTGAACAGAAGACTATCCTGCATATTAACACTAAAAATTAACAGTCTGAATTCCCCACTTAAAAGACATAGACTGAATAGATGAAAAAAAAAAAAACCACACACACACACACATTATTTTCTGTCTCCTAAAACTACATCTAAATCATAATGACTTATGCAGACTTGAAGTGGGGGATGGAAAAAATATTCCATGTAAATGGAAACCAAAAAAAAGCAGGTGTATCCATTCTCATATTAGATAAAATAGACTTTGAATAAACAATAGTAAAAAACAACAAAGATGGTCCTTATATCGTGGTAAAGGGAGAAATTTAACAAGGAGACATAACAATTATAAATAGTATATATGCACCAAAGGGGCTGGAAGCCCAATGCTTCATTTTTTAGAAGGTCCCATTTCAGGGGTTGTAGCAGTCCTTGGGCTTGTGAGGGTGAAAAAGCTCCCAAACAGTTCAGACCCTGAATACCAGAAATGTATGGGAGGGAGAAAAGAAATCCCAACCTATCTTCTTCACTGAGCTTCAACCTTCTCTGGGGCTGATCTCTGCTGATAACCTTTCCCCCCCCATTTTGTTTTGCAATTTCTTCCTGTGAGATCTCTGGCAAGTTGTGACATCAGAGCTGTGCTCCTTCCCCAGTCTCCTTTATCTGAAGCCCTTTCTTCCCTCTGAGATGATCTGACAACTGATGTCTCTAGTCAGCCATCTTTCCTATTCTCTCCAGACAATTTGATTGTAATGTACTTTGGAAAGAAACTGTTGGTTTGAGTTTATTTGGAGCCTTTCTAGTTTCATGGATTTCAAAATTCATATCTCTCTCAGGACTAAGACATTTTCAGCTATTATTTCATTTAAGAGTTTTTTCTGTGACTTTTGTCATCTTTCCCCCTCTGGCATTTCTATAATGTGAACATTTGTTTGCTAAATGGTGTCCCTTAAGACTTAAAGGCTTTCCTCATTCCTTTTTATTCTTATTAATGTTAATTCTCTGACTAGGTTATTTCAAAATACCTATCTTCAAGTTCTGGAGTTCTTCCTTCTGTCTGGTCTAGTGCATTATTAATGCTCTCAATTGTATTTTAATTTTATTCATCAAATTCTCCAGCCCCAAGTTTTGTGTTTGGTTCTGTTTAATTATATCTATATCTTTGTTGAATTTATCATTCAGATTATAAATTATTTTCCTAGTTTCTAGGAATTTATTGAATCATTTGTCTGTATTCTCTTATGTATCTGAATTTTCTTAAGATCATTATTTTAAATTCACTGTCAGGTATTTCTAGTAATGAACTAGGAGTTTCATTATTACATTTCATTATTTAATAAATATTATTTATTTAATAAATAAATAAATTATTATATAATTATAGAAATTTATATAATTTTCCTTTGGGGGGTCTGTTACTTGAGAATTATTGTGTTCTTTTGCAGATATGTATTTCCTTGTTTTTCATGTTTTATTTGTTTCTGCATTAATTTGTACACATCTGGTAGCATACCAGATTTGCCTTTTCTAATTTTATGGAGTAGGTTTTGTAGGATAGAATTAATTGCTATTGGTGAGTCTTTTGCTGTCAGTTAGGTGCACCGCATTGGCTCTGCTTTTAGGTATAGATAGTAGCATAGTCTCCTTACAGTTTTTTAGCTGTAAGTATACTAGTCACGTGTAAATGCCTTAGTGGTCTAGGCTGTGAGAATTCATGGTACTGATGGCATGGCTTGGAAAGTTGTGGGATTATATATTTCTCAGACTGTGTCCTTATACATGCACATAGTGGATTGGACAACTGTGTTATGGCACACTTACATTGGGCTGAAGCATTACTTCTGTGTGAATTCCTTGCAGTTCCCCAAACTGGGATCAGCTCTTGTGAAGGCTGTGGGATTCTGCTAGAGTAAGGACTGCAGGTGTTCTCAGTGGCAGTGGGGACTGGAGGGATTTTCTTCTTACCTTTTCAACACAAAGGGAAATTTTTCCTGACTGCAGGCTTATCTAGGCCAAAGAGATATGATAGCGGAGGCAGGGTGCCTCTACATTGATCTTCTAGGCTTTTGTACTCCATGGTTAGTTTTCTACTCCTCCACTACAATCCAGCCCTGTCCTTTAGCACTCCAATAAAATATTAGCTGTTTGTTTATTGCCTTGGTCCTTTCTTACATGTGTACTTAGGGGTGGTGATGAGAACCAGGTACCTATAGACAGCCACCTTGGTGAAATGACCATCTAAAATTGTCATCTTCTATTATCTACTGTTGTCTACTCTAGACAAGATTGAGACTTTGAGCTATCTTATAAAAGTTGTAAGAGAGCTATTAAGGTAACAAAGGACAATATTGTTAATGCTCATTTATTTTGTTTTGTGATTTTTTTTTCTTTTGTAAGTATTTTCACTCAAAGGTAGACACTCTTTTACTGTGGTTGGTTTTCAGCTCATTAGTTTATACTCTTGTTTTATTTTCTGAACAGTGATTCAAAATATCACATGCTCTTGTTTGCAGATTTCTATAGGTGATTCAACAGGAATTTGATTTTTTTTACTTATGAATAATTTGAAGCTTCTAGTATTCTAGTTATTCTAACTAAAAGTATGTACATCTTGTTGTGTTTGTTTTTACTGATCTCTTTTCTTGATAGTATGGGGAGGGATTTGGATTTAGACAGATACTGTTATGCTACAACTGCTAATCTATCCATTTGAACTTATGCATCAACTGGTGAAATTGGATTAAAAATAGTATTTTAATTTTGATTATAATTTTATTAAACACATAGATTACTTTGGTAAGGATAAAGACATTGAATATTTATATCTATAAACAGAGTCTGTGTCTCCATAAATAGTTCATCTAGATTTTCTCCTAAGCTGTATTTCAGGCATCACATAGTTTTGATTTTTTTTTTTTTTTTACATTTAAGTCTATATTCATTTTGAGTCCTTTTTTTTTTTTTTTTTTAATTTTTTTTTTTTAAGAGACAGAGTCTCACTTTGTCGCCCTCGGTAGAGTATTGTGATGTCACAGCTCACAGCAACTTTAAACTTCTGGGCTTAAGTGATTATCTTGCCTCAGCCTCTCAGTAGCTGGGACTACCGGCACCTGCCACAATACTTGGCA
>NW_003854119.1:0-3891 GCF_000181295.1 Otolemur garnettii
CCAATGCCAAGGAGGCCTCTGGCCGCACCCCGCTCCCGCCTTCCCCTCGGACAGCGGGCGTCAGCCCACCCGGCCCGCGCGGGGGACAGGTGGGCCCGCCAAATCCGCGCGCATCCGCTTAAAAAATCAAAACTTTTCAACGTAAAAATAGTCACATATGATTCAGATGTACAAGTTAAAGTATCCCTGATATTCTAAATGTCACACCATTTGCCTGTATTTCCACAACCCACCCATTAATTGGTAAAGATCTTTCTCGAGTAAACAATGCAAGGCGCAGGCTGACGTTTTGCAATCTGATTCGTATGTGCCGATTATTGAAACTCTGGGCACCACCCAGTGTTGTCTGAAGTCTTCCAGGATGTTTACTTGTAGATTCTAACAATGTGGTTTTGCCTTCTTGATAACTATCCAGTAAGGACGGCCACTTGTGAGAAATAGATTATAAAAGAATAACAAACACTTTTCCCTAGGGAAAGGGAATACAAACTTTACTTATCCCTTTCCTGAAGATCTAGAAATTCCTGCGTGCCACTGCCGATTCCTCTCAAACAGAAGAGATTTATCTGGACAGGAATACTAAAAGAATTTCTATTCACCGACACGGGACTGGCACCTGTTGTATAAGCTTTACAATTGGAGGCATAGGGACTCCAGCGATAGTACATTTTAAACAGTAGAATTGTGTTAAAAACATTCACTGTTTTTATGGCTGTGTGTCCTACATTTTATTTAAAGATTACCTTGCTTTATTTAAAGAATACATTGATAAATAAATTGATAAGGAGAAAAAATAGAAACTTCACTGGTTGATTTGGGAGGATATGAGCAGGAAAAGATGAAGATGGCTCTTAGGAGAATGTGACTATCTCCGTGGGCAAAATGAGCATCAGTACAGGACTGCAGTGCACAGTGAGGCTGAGATTATCGAAACTTGGATGAATAGGAAAGATACAGAAGTCTTTTTTTTTTTGCCATTTCTTGCCATTGACAAATCATTAGCCAGATGTCCTGTGTTGTTAAATATTAATTCGTATGTAGACTAAGATTACTAGGAACTGGAAAATTGCCTTTACTTATGCTCTATGGCTGTGCAATAGTCGTTTCTGGGGTATTATTTCTGGGTCAAAATTCTCAGATCATTAGATAAAACCAATCAGACATTTGCCGAATCGTCTTAAGGCTGGCAGCCCCCTTTCTCAGCCTTCCTTTTCATTGCCACGCTTTCCAGCATGCAGAAAGGCAGCCAGTTCAAGGACCCTGTCATTCTCTCCGCTGAGCATTCTTGGGAGACAGAGGTCTCAGCCAAATTGTCCAGAGTAGACTTAATAAAGTCAGCAAAGTTCAACTGTTTCAGTCTGTGAGTTTCGTAACACCGGAGCCAACTTCTTATTATTTCTTTTTTAGCCTTCTTTCCAATGAAGCTGTAAAAATTGTATCTATGTTTTGGAAATCTTCCAGATTTATAAGTTCCCATATTGAAGGTCAACTTCCTTACCGGGGAGGTCAGTAAAGTTACTCTTGAAAATAAGAAAAATAATAATCTCACAGTTTTTAGATGAGCATAAAAGATCTTTTCCTCAATATATATGGTCCAAATCTATTGCTGAGGCATTGGCGAAAGTTTTTAGTTTTGGAGTTTTTTAAGGCAAATATTAATGATGAAAGCATTTCTTCTCTGTGTCATACCATTTTTGTGCCTGTTGCTTGATGACCAGTTTGGTGCCTTTTTCTATCCCATATACACCAAAGCACAAATAAAATATTGCATTTATTTTTTATCTCCTCCTCTTCCTCTCTCTATTTTTTGTTTTGACAGTGTCTTACTGTGTCACCCCTGCTAAAGTGCAGAGGCATCATCAGAGCTCACTGCAGTCTCAAACCCGGGGCAGAACCCATCCTGCTGCCTCTACCTTTCTGGGAGCTGGGACCGTGTGCCCTGCCACTCTCAGACAACTCTTCTATTTTTGGTAGAGCTTAGATCTCGTTCTTAGTCAGACTGGTCTCCAACTCTTAAGTTTCAGCAATCTTCACACTTTGGCCTCACACAGTTTATCACTTTCTCTTAATTAGTTTAGGAGCCCCTGTAAAATTAAGAAAAAATATCGTGGTGTTTCTCTTCTGTTTAGTACTTAGCACACTGCTTGGTCCTTCGGGAGTGCTTAATGAGCATTTAAATGGAGTGCCAGAAGTATGATCTTACCTAATATGAGTATATCTAGGTAAAAACAAGCAAAACAATGATTTTAATCCCCAGGGGATGCTGCCAAATTGAAAATAGCTGGAGGTTAACTTAGTGTCACTAATGGGAAACTGGTATTTTTGAGTATTACTGACTCTGTCACTTCCCTAGACTCAGACCCCTTCTTGATCTTGAGTGAGTTTTCATGCTTATAATCTTAATTTAACAAAACAATTCTAGAAATCTCACAGGATATCTCTCATCACCAAACGAAGCAGTGTTGACTAATCACTGAGCATTTCAAAACAATCTGTCAGTTAACCTAAATTAGTCAAAAGTAAAATCTATATGAGAGCAAGCAGATTCTGAGAGATCCGTAAAATCAGATAGCAGTTCTTAATATTTCAAGACAGGAGTCAGGTATAGAATATTCCTCTTTATTACCAGTAAATTCATTATAAACCTGTTTTGTTCCATATAGTATTAAAATTATTATCATTATTACTTAACTTTATCTTTGTTCAGGTCTTATATTTTATTGTCACACAGAAAAAAAATAATTATCACATTTCTGATTGAATTGTTTCTTGAAACAAAATCAGCCTGGTTTGGAAACCTAATTCTGAAACCCTGTTTCACTGCTTGAGTCTGGTCGGTTCTGTTCCCTGTCCCACTACACATTCATACTGTGGATCTCGGTGGCAATTTTTAGAATATATAATCTTCCAAATGTGTTGTGTGCTTGTCCTTGTATTGTCAGCGGCAGTGTCCCCCACAAAAAATATTTTTACCAGTTCTTCATCAAGCTCTTCTTCTTTGTTAGAATTAGAAACATCAATACTTTCATCTTCGTTTACAGGATAATGGTAATAATAAGCATCACCCACTGAAGAGTCTATTAAGTGTACAATACATGATGCGTTCAATGCTGTGATTCCCATTTTCCAGAGAAGATGCTAAGCTTTAAAGAAGGAAACAATTTGGGAGTAATTCCACCACCCATCGCTGGATTTGAACCCAGAACTTTCTGATTTTTGGACCATCTTAGTTCTATTGTCTAGAGTTTTGACTACCATTTGAACACTGAAGAGGCCTAGTCATGTGGACAATGTTGTAGAACATTCTTTGAAGAACCTTGCAGTTTATTCTGAGCGTAACAGAGAGCCACTCGGGTTTTAAGGCAGAGGAAGTAATGTAATTTGATGTGTGTTTGAAAAACATGTCCAAAATGGTGTGGAAGTTATAAAGGATAATGGCTGAAACTAGAAAAGGAGGGATCAGGAGGGAGTTACTGACAAAGCCCACAGGGGAACGATGAGGGCCTCATCTAAGACGGCAGACAAGCAAATAAAGGAGGAACAGACTGGAGAAACTTGGCTAAAGTCATCCCATCAGCGTTGTGAGCAATTAGTCAAATTGCAAGTCAGATTAAGTCCTGCAGTGTTTCCTGCTTGATTAAAGGAAGACACGAAAATCTTTGTCAAAATTTTGTATGAGTTTAAATAATAATAATGATGATGACAATGACAATATACTATTATAAACATGTATAGTACATACTTTGTGTCTAGATTTTTTCAAAAAACTCTTTCTTTACATTAAGAATTTAATTCTCTGGCTCGGCGCCTGTGGCTCAAGTGGCTAAGGCGCCAGCCACATACACCTAAGGTGGCGGGTTTGAATCCCCAGCCGGGGCCCGCCAAACAACA
>NW_003854120.1:0-3891 GCF_000181295.1 Otolemur garnettii
TGTTGTTTGGCGGGCCCCGGCTGGGGATTCAAACCCGCCACCTTAGGTGTATGTGGCTGGCGCCTTAGCCACTTGAGCCACAGGCGCCGAGCCAGAGAATTAAATTCTTAATGTAAAGAAAGAGTTTTTTGAAAAAATCTAGACACAAAGTATGTACTATACATGTTTATAATAGTATATTGTCATTGTCATCATCATTATTATTATTTAAACTCATACAAAATTTTGACAAAGATTTTCGTGTCTTCCTTTAATCAAGCAGGAAACACTGCAGGACTTAATCTGACTTGCAATTTGACTAATTGCTCACAACGCTGATGGGATGACTTTAGCCAAGTTTCTCCAGTCTGTTCCTCCTTTATTTGCTTGTCTGCCGTCTTAGATGAGGCCCTCATCGTTCCCCTGTGGGCTTTGTCAGTAACTCCCTCCTGATCCCTCCTTTTCTAGTTTCAGCCATTATCCTTTATAACTTCCACACCATTTTGGACATGTTTTTCAAACACACATCAAATTACATTACTTCCTCTGCCTTAAAACCCGAGTGGCTCTCTGTTACGCTCAGAATAAACTGCAAGGTTCTTCAAAGAATGTTCTACAACATTGTCCACATGACTAGGCCTCTTCAGTGTTCAAATGGTAGTCAAAACTCTAGACAATAGAACTAAGATGGTCCAAAAATCAGAAAGTTCTGGGTTCAAATCCAGCGATGGGTGGTGGAATTACTCCCAAATTGTTTCCTTCTTTAAAGCTTAGCATCTTCTCTGGAAAATGGGAATCACAGCATTGAACGCATCATGTATTGTACACTTAATAGACTCTTCAGTGGGTGATGCTTATTATTACCATTATCCTGTAAACGAAGATGAAAGTATTGATGTTTCTAATTCTAACAAAGAAGAAGAGCTTGATGAAGAACTGGTAAAAATATTTTTTGTGGGGGACACTGCCGCTGACAATACAAGGACAAGCACACAACACATTTGGAAGATTATATATTCTAAAAATTGCCACCGAGATCCACAGTATGAATGTGTAGTGGGACAGGGAACAGAACCGACCAGACTCAAGCAGTGAAACAGGGTTTCAGAATTAGGTTTCCAAACCAGGCTGATTTTGTTTCAAGAAACAATTCAATCAGAAATGTGATAATTATTTTTTTTCTGTGTGACAATAAAATATAAGACCTGAACAAAGATAAAGTTAAGTAATAATGATAATAATTTTAATACTATATGGAACAAAACAGGTTTATAATGAATTTACTGGTAATAAAGAGGAATATTCTATACCTGACTCCTGTCTTGAAATATTAAGAACTGCTATCTGATTTTACGGATCTCTCAGAATCTGCTTGCTCTCATATAGATTTTACTTTTGACTAATTTAGGTTAACTGACAGATTGTTTTGAAATGCTCAGTGATTAGTCAACACTGCTTCGTTTGGTGATGAGAGATATCCTGTGAGATTTCTAGAATTGTTTTGTTAAATTAAGATTATAAGCATGAAAACTCACTCAAGATCAAGAAGGGGTCTGAGTCTAGGGAAGTGACAGAGTCAGTAATACTCAAAAATACCAGTTTCCCATTAGTGACACTAAGTTAACCTCCAGCTATTTTCAATTTGGCAGCATCCCCTGGGGATTAAAATCATTGTTTTGCTTGTTTTTACCTAGATATACTCATATTAGGTAAGATCATACTTCTGGCACTCCATTTAAATGCTCATTAAGCACTCCCGAAGGACCAAGCAGTGTGCTAAGTACTAAACAGAAGAGAAACACCACGATATTTTTTCTTAATTTTACAGGGGCTCCTAAACTAATTAAGAGAAAGTGATAAACTGTGTGAGGCCAAAGTGTGAAGATTGCTGAAACTTAAGAGTTGGAGACCAGTCTGACTAAGAACGAGATCTAAGCTCTACCAAAAATAGAAGAGTTGTCTGAGAGTGGCAGGGCACACGGTCCCAGCTCCCAGAAAGGTAGAGGCAGCAGGATGGGTTCTGCCCCGGGTTTGAGACTGCAGTGAGCTCTGATGATGCCTCTGCACTTTAGCAGGGGTGACACAGTAAGACACTGTCAAAACAAAAAATAGAGAGAGGAAGAGGAGGAGATAAAAAATAAATGCAATATTTTATTTGTGCTTTGGTGTATATGGGATAGAAAAAGGCACCAAACTGGTCATCAAGCAACAGGCACAAAAATGGTATGACACAGAGAAGAAATGCTTTCATCATTAATATTTGCCTTAAAAAACTCCAAAACTAAAAACTTTCGCCAATGCCTCAGCAATAGATTTGGACCATATATATTGAGGAAAAGATCTTTTATGCTCATCTAAAAACTGTGAGATTATTATTTTTCTTATTTTCAAGAGTAACTTTACTGACCTCCCCGGTAAGGAAGTTGACCTTCAATATGGGAACTTATAAATCTGGAAGATTTCCAAAACATAGATACAATTTTTACAGCTTCATTGGAAAGAAGGCTAAAAAAGAAATAATAAGAAGTTGGCTCCGGTGTTACGAAACTCACAGACTGAAACAGTTGAACTTTGCTGACTTTATTAAGTCTACTCTGGACAATTTGGCTGAGACCTCTGTCTCCCAAGAATGCTCAGCGGAGAGAATGACAGGGTCCTTGAACTGGCTGCCTTTCTGCATGCTGGAAAGCGTGGCAATGAAAAGGAAGGCTGAGAAAGGGGGCTGCCAGCCTTAAGACGATTCGGCAAATGTCTGATTGGTTTTATCTAATGATCTGAGAATTTTGACCCAGAAATAATACCCCAGAAACGACTATTGCACAGCCATAGAGCATAAGTAAAGGCAATTTTCCAGTTCCTAGTAATCTTAGTCTACATACGAATTAATATTTAACAACACAGGACATCTGGCTAATGATTTGTCAATGGCAAGAAATGGCAAAAAAAAAAAGACTTCTGTATCTTTCCTATTCATCCAAGTTTCGATAATCTCAGCCTCACTGTGCACTGCAGTCCTGTACTGATGCTCATTTTGCCCACGGAGATAGTCACATTCTCCTAAGAGCCATCTTCATCTTTTCCTGCTCATATCCTCCCAAATCAACCAGTGAAGTTTCTATTTTTTCTCCTTATCAATTTATTTATCAATGTATTCTTTAAATAAAGCAAGGTAATCTTTAAATAAAATGTAGGACACACAGCCATAAAAACAGTGAATGTTTTTAACACAATTCTACTGTTTAAAATGTACTATCGCTGGAGTCCCTATGCCTCCAATTGTAAAGCTTATACAACAGGTGCCAGTCCCGTGTCGGTGAATAGAAATTCTTTTAGTATTCCTGTCCAGATAAATCTCTTCTGTTTGAGAGGAATCGGCAGTGGCACGCAGGAATTTCTAGATCTTCAGGAAAGGGATAAGTAAAGTTTGTATTCCCTTTCCCTAGGGAAAAGTGTTTGTTATTCTTTTATAATCTATTTCTCACAAGTGGCCGTCCTTACTGGATAGTTATCAAGAAGGCAAAACCACATTGTTAGAATCTACAAGTAAACATCCTGGAAGACTTCAGACAACACTGGGTGGTGCCCAGAGTTTCAATAATCGGCACATACGAATCAGATTGCAAAACGTCAGCCTGCGCCTTGCATTGTTTACTCGAGAAAGATCTTTACCAATTAATGGGTGGGTTGTGGAAATACAGGCAAATGGTGTGACATTTAGAATATCAGGGATACTTTAACTTGTACATCTGAATCATATGTGACTATTTTTACGTTGAAAAGTTTTGATTTTTTAAGCGGATGCGCGCGGATTTGGCGGGCCCACCTGTCCCCCGCGCGGGCCGGGTGGGCTGACGCCCGCTGTCCGAGGGGAAGGCGGGAGCGGGGTGCGGCCAGAGGCCTCCTTGGCATTGG
>NW_003854121.1:0-2075 GCF_000181295.1 Otolemur garnettii
ATAATGTATGTGTATAAAGCAAATAAAACACAGAGAAGCTGTTACATACCTAAGGAGGAAATGGTATAAATGATAACAAATGAGTGTTGAACATAGGAGGTTTAATAGTTCTGTCTCAATTCATTTCTGTTAAAACATAGATAGACAGAGATAGACAGATAAGAGAAAAAAGAGAGAGGAAGAGAGAGAGAAAGTGAGAGAAATATGAGATTGATAGATAAGATGGTGAGGTGGATAAGTGATAAGGGGGAGAGAGAGGGAAGAAGGGAAAAACAGAATGAGAGATGGGAGAGATGGAGAGAAGAAGGTGGAGAATAAGAGATAGACAGACAGAGGAGAGAGAGCAGGAAAGAGCAATAGAGAAATAGAGAGAAGGAAGAAAGAGAGGGGAGAGAAAGGGGGATAGAGGAGAGAATTAAAGAGGGGAGGAGAGAGAGAAGAGAGGTATAAATGAGAGAGGGTGGAGAAAGAGGGAATGGGAGAGAGGAAGAAGGGGAGGAGTGAGAGGAAAAAGAGGAAGGAGGAAGGAGAAAAGAGTTATGGCAAGAGTCAGAGGGAGATTTAGGGAGAGAGGGAGATGAGACGTGTAGGATAGGGACAGGAGAGAGGAGAAGGATGAGATAGAGAGATAGAGAGATGAGAGGAACATGAGCAATTGATGACAGGGAAAAAGATGGATGTAGAAATGAGATGAATGACATGGATGGGAGAAACTGAGGGGAGAGAGGAGTGGAGATATCAGATGGGAAGAAGGGAGATGGGGAGAGAGAGACAGACAGATGGAGACAGAGAGAGACAGAGACAGATTTCATGAACATGTCCAGGAAATGTTGTGACTAGAATTCTCATAAAATTTACTGTCTCTTTTGTAAACTTGGAAGAAACTTTTCTCAATTCTTATACCATCTCCTATACTGATCCTCCTCCAATACAGATTTCATGGGATTTTGCAACATTTTAATGTCATATAAGGTTGGAGTAATGATATTTAAAGATAACAACATTTTAAAAACCTGGTCTATATTTACATTTTTCAGTGAGACAAAATTTTTATTATTATTGTAGTTGTATTAACATTAGCTATTTATTTCCATTTCAACAAACTACTATAACGTCAATGGCTTAGAAAAATACAAATTTATTATTTTGTACTTCTGTAGATCAGAAATCTGAGACTCTCACTGAACTAAAGTCGAAGGTTGAGGTGGATCATGTTTTGGAGCCTATAAAAAAATATTGTTTCCTAGCCTTTTTCAAATTCTAGTGACTATCCACATTCCTTGCCTTCTTATCTCCTGCTTTTACATCCCGAGTCAGCAACGCTGCATCTCTTTGACCATCCCTTCCTTCTGATCACAGCCTGGAATGTGCCTCACGTTTTAAATAACACACTGATTTGGGTGCTGGTATGTGGATAGCCTAGGGAATTATTATTTTGCTACCAAAAGGTGCTTATATTTTGAGAAATTATTGACCGAAGTCTTAGGAGAGCCTTTCATAAAACATTTTAGAGTATCTTTAGCATTCGTATTCATATTACCAAATTTGAAAAAAAAAAAACAAAACACATTTTTTTGGTAACTCTACTGTAAACAGTACTCTTAGTATCTATCCATAGATACAGAAGACTTAAGACAAAGAACTACTAGAATTAAAATAATTAAGCAATCATTGTAAACTATAATTATATAAAAAATTTACAATTTATGCATTTAAATTAAAAACACATTATAGGAATTTAGACCAAAAGAAAAATGTGAATCTAAGTAGATTATGATATATGGGAAAACTCCAGGGACAAGTAGGATTCAAGAGGGCCTTGAAGTAAATAAAGACTATAGGAGAAGATAAAAAAAAATTGAGAAAAATATAAGGTAACATTCAGCAGGATAGTTCTACATAGATAAAGGCATTTGGATAAGAAAAAAATGTATAAATAAATAGCTGATTGGAAAAATATTCAAATAGACAGGGCTGCTCTTTTTACGCACTGATTTTGAAAGTTACCTCTGAATGACACCAGTCAAGCTGTGGGATTTCAGTGTGAGCCCCTCCCCTTTTGTTATTTTGCATGA
>NW_003854121.1:2434-3890 GCF_000181295.1 Otolemur garnettii
TGCCCAAATGTACTTACTGGTTACATTTGATGCCATTATTTGTTTTGTAACAAACCAGCAAGTGTTGGCTGTGGTGGGCATATCCTCCATCACGATGAAGGAGAGAGGAGCATTGCATTGCACTGAAGGTGAGGGTGTGTGCACTATAATCAGTCCGTCCAAGTTTGAAGCCACCTCCACGCTAAATGAGTGATCTAATTTCAGGCAACTTCTTTGAGCTCTCGGAGCTTCATTTTCTTTATGTGTAAAAAGTGTATAGTATTAAAAATAAGTAACCCCTTATAATTATTATGTGGAACAAGTGAATTAATATTTATAAGGCACCCATTGTGTGACACATGACAGATTCTACATAATGTTAAATAAACCAAACTTGACTGTGTAATTCAATGGCAATGTTTTCTTTCCACATTTTCAATACATCATTTGCGCATTTATTTTTCTTTATTATAAGGATTTAATTAGTCAATAAAGCTAATATTAATATTGTAGTGCCTGATTCATAGCAGGTACCCAATGTGTATGTTGTTATTCTTGGTACATATCATTACATTTTATATGTGATAAATTATTATATGTCATTCAAGAAATAAGAAATCATCATATATGGCACAAATGAGCAATATGTGTTTAAAATAATCATACCTTCAAACAGAAAATATGTGCATAAGTCTTCAGAAAAAAAGGAAAAGGAGTAAAGAATGTGTAAACGAGGTTTGTAATAGAGTAGCAGGATAGGAATTATGGAAACAACATACCACTCATTTCATTCTTTCTCAATATTGTGCCAAAAAGTCAAATGACAGAAATGACAGAGCAACATATATACAATTATTATTTTGAATATATCAAAATGAAAAAAATAGATTTAATGCTTAGATTAATATATATATTTTTTAAATCTTAAAATAAATTAGGAAAGAATCCTTTAATCAGTGGAAGATGAGCATTTATGTTTTGTTTTAATCAAAGCATGGGTCCAGAGAGTTTTCAGAGTGAAAATTGCATAAAGTTCTGGAAAGTTCTAGCCTAACAGCAACTCATTAGTTATGCAAGAACAGCAATTTTGCAGCAGAGACCACGAGAAGAAAGGAGCTTCTTTAAAATTACGTTAAAAGGCACTGTTTTTAAAACATTCTGGCCGAAAATAGCAGTTAACAGATAACTCAGAACAGAACATTGAATGAGTGAGTTAGCCTGAGATACGTGTTACAACTATTTAACTCTAGAATATGGTCTCTTTATATTTGGAAAACCACACTTTTATACATAAACGTCTAGGGAAGTACAGGCAAAAATACTTACACAAATGAACATCTCTGCTTGCTAAAATGTCAACAAAAAGATAATAATAAATCGAATTAAAGTATTAATTTTTTAATCAATATTAACAGTAACTAAAAATCATGGAAAACTCAAAGCAAATTTAAAGAATACATTCTCCTGCAAAATGTTT
>NW_003854122.1:0-1074 GCF_000181295.1 Otolemur garnettii
AAACATTACTAGTCTATTTGCATTTCATAATAAATGATACCATGTGAAAATGTTAGAATTCTGAGTTGTGGTTTTATTGACTTGTTGCTTGCCTTAGGCCTTGTAACTTTACATGACATAGATGAGCGATGTGTTGAAGAACTCAAGGATTTCATTGCAGAGTATGATACTTTAACTTAAGAGTTTGGAGAGCCTTTTTAGATTTCTTGCTCTGACAAAAAGGGAAATACTATATGAAAAAAGTACTATCATAAAAGTTAAAAGTTGTGTGTTAAAGTAATATCTTAATAATTTGAATAATTTAGTATCATACAGAATATTTGTTTAAGAATAAGTCTCATTTAGTCATACTATAGAGTGTTTAAATCTCTGACAGACACGTCACCTCAGAATAAAAACTCTTTTTTTCCAAGAACATGAATTCAACATCTTCTAATAATCCTGAAACCCTGGAGTCTTTCACTGATGGGGGGAGTTAAACAATATCATTTAATAAAAATTAAAGGAGGGGCAATTTGGATAGAGATTAGGGATATCTTAAACTTGAGATTTCTTAAAAATTTCTGACCACAAGAGGAAAAATTTAGACTTTTATATTTTCGTGGGTCAGCAGTGGGGCGGGAGTACTACTACTGGTTGTGTTTTTCACATAGGTCCATGGTCCCATAACAAGAAAGGTGATTAATAACATACCCATGATTACACTATGTAGAGATTATTTCCTTTTTAATCTCTGTAGTTTAGTGAGTTCTTTGTTCTGCCCTTTAGAGGTTCTTCACCCTTCAGAAGTGTTCCTGAAACAAAGCAATAGGTAGTAAGCCCAATTCAGCAACCCCTTCCCCTCGCTCACAAAAAAAGAAATCTTTATTTCCAAATGCCATGCACATGGGAGGAACCACAAGAATAAGTACACATTGACACAGTGATGGTCAGATAATTTTATAGATGCCATTTGAAGGGAGCGGGAGAATGTGGATTATGGGTGCAGCAAGTGGTTGCTAGGGAGGATGAATAAATGAGGGAAATAGATTGACTTCTAAATTAACCTGAGAGACAGGTATTGTGCTTTAAATG
>NW_003854122.1:2161-3888 GCF_000181295.1 Otolemur garnettii
CCTAAAAACAGTTACATTTTCTGATAATGGTACATTTACTAGTATAGATCAACATGATCCATGGACTTCGGATATGGCTACTAATATGGCAAAGGCATTCATTTCAACCCATCAGCAAGAAGGGGAAGAAGAGATTTTCTTCTTGGAGCAGTATACTTGGAGTAGTACATAGTAATACTAGATAGTAGTACTAGATAATGGTACATTTACTAGTATAGATCAACATGGTCCACGGACTTTGGATATGGCTACTAATATGGCAAAGGCATTCATTTCAACCCATCAGCAAGAAGGGGAAGAAGAGATTTTCTTCTTGGAGCAGTATACTTGGAGCAGTATACGTTCACAGTCTTATTTGAGAGCTATCTTCATTCACCTGTTCTCTGTCACAATGTAATCCCAAGAGACTTCAATCATCTGGCTTTTCTGCAGAACTTAACGCTGGTCCCAGTTGTTAACACTAGACTCTATTCACCACGAAGGCAACAGGGACTCTTCACTACTGAGTTTTTTTCCTAATCCACCAAGCCACAAGGTTGTGAGGGATGATAGCAATTTAATAGAAGATGAAGTAAGAAATGTCACATAATCTGGATGTCACGGTCACATGTGTGCAAGAGGGTAAAATATATTTAGGAGACTGTCCTGTCACTTTAATTATTGTCTTCTTAGGATTTCAGGGGTCTTGTATATGCTAAGGCATCTCCTTCAGCTTTTTAAGGGTATCTTTTAGGTCTTTGATCCATTTTGAGTCAATTTTTATGTATGATGTAAGAGTCCAATTCATTCTTTTGGATGGGGATATCCAGTTCTCCCAGCACCATTTGTTGCAAAGACTGTTTTCTCCCCATTGCATGGTTTTGACATGCTTATTGAAAAATCTGTTGACTATTGGGGCATCTCTGAGAGCACCCCTTGCTGTCTTCAGTTCTAAGGACCTGGTTTGGATGCTTGGCAAAACTAGAAAGTTCAGCTGAGGAATAACAGAGGCAACACAGATGAAAAATGAAAGTAAAATCACAGAGATTTCTCAATGCAACAGAAAGTTAGCTTATTTTGGACCCAGAGCATTTCCAAAGAAAGGGAATAGGTCTCTCTCACCAGTGAAAGAAGACCTGTCTTTTATGCCAATACACAAGTATAAGCATTCTCCCCTCTCTACCCTTTGGATTCATTTATGAAAGTTTTTCACTGGTTCCTTTCTGTCTCCAGGCACATTTGTCCTTTTCCTTTGGTCATTGTTTAGCTGGGCTGCCACATACCTGCATTCTTTTCCTTTTTCTCAAGTGATCATTAAGTGGTATTTTTAACACTACTCATATGGCAGGTATGGTGGTGACTGTCAGCCTTGTGATGTTTGTGGTGTTTGCAGAGTGCATCATTCCACAACTGTGACCTGTGATCGAGAAATTCTACTTCTAGGTATATACCCTAATTCGGTGTAAACAGGGTCAGGAAGATATTTGTATACCTGTGTTCATAGTACCATTAATCATAATAACTAAAATATAAAAAGAACTATGGTGTTCATGGATGGATGTATAATTAAGCAATGTATTACATACACAGAATAGTAAATTATTTGGCCTTCCAAAAGAAGGAAGGGCAGTGAGGCAGCCACGTTGGATGCCAGATGTAGGGAGCCAGCCCCTACATGACCCCTGAGTGTCCCTAAAGCTTGGTAGTGACAAGGGAATGAGGAAAATAATGACACACAACAGAAACAG
>NW_003854123.1:0-1765 GCF_000181295.1 Otolemur garnettii
GTTCTCTGAGAGTGAGATCTGTTTTTGCTCTCCATTTCTTTTCATTTTTGCACTCCTGGGCTTCTTCAAAAGCTTTGTCTTCAGAGTCAGAGATGCTTTCTTCTGCCTGTTGCACTCTGTTACGGAGGGATTCCACCCTGTCTTTCACATCCTTGAGTGCTGCAACCTCTTGTCTCAGTGTTTCAAAATCTTTGATCATTTTATCTTTAAAATGTTGAGTTCTTGAGACACCTTTTGAATAATTTCTTGAGATATCTTTTGAATAATTTCTTGAGAAACCTTTTGAATAATTTCTTGTACTCCTAATTCCTTCTTTTCTTCCATTCTGTTAATCTTATTTGCTATCCACATTCTGAACTTGATTTCTGACATCACAGCCATTTACTTGTGGATGGGGTCTTTAATTGTGTCTGCCCCATTTTCCCTTGGACGAGTTGATCTACTCTGGTTATTTGAGTTGCCAGAGTTTTTCTGCTGATTCCGCCCCATGCTGAGTTTACCTTGTTTGGAGGCCTTATCAGAACTGTTCAGTTGGTGGCTTCTTTTGGTTGCCCAGGGAGACAGGCCGAGTGTGTCTGTTGTCTTCTCCCAGTTCTCGGGTGCTGGGGCAACCGGCATGCAGTGGAATGGTAGCAGCTGCACAGGAGTGTGCATGGCCGGATTAGACCTCCTTCAGCCTGCCGAGGTGATGGGGGGGAGGATACTGGCAGCAGCCAGATCAGTCCTAGTTTGGCTCCTCCAGGGCAATTCGTGGAACAGGGGAACTGTAGTAGCTAGATCAGTCCTAGTTCAGCACCCTGGAGCAGCCAGAGGGTGGGGGAAATGGCAGCAGTAGTGCAGGGTTTGCAAGCAACCAGATCAGTCCTAATTCAGCCCCACCAGAGTAGCTGGAGTGGAGCAGAGGACTCCTTGACCATTGCCCGTTGGACATATAAGGCACTAGCAAGCCGATCTGTGCCCTCCCATCGCGGGACCCCAGAGCGGGGAACTCCCCCACTTCTGTCCGTGGGACATACGTGGCTCTAGCAAACAGTTCTGGGCCCGCCCAGAGTGGTAGACCCCTCCACCACCACCTGCAGGGCGCATGTGGCTTTAGCAAGCAGTTCTAGCTCCACCCAGCTTGGGTTGCTGGAGCGGGGAACTCCTCCCCTGGCCCCCATGTGGTATGCGTGTCTCTAGCAAGCTGTTTGGGGTCTACCTGGAATGGAGGACTTCTCCGTTACTGCCCAGGGGATGCCTGCAGCACTAGCAAGCAATTCTGGGCCTGCCCAGAGCCAGAGCCTGGGGCAGGGATCACCTCTGCCGCCCATGAGGCGTGCAACTCTAGCAAGCAGTTTTGGGCCCGTCCCGCTCCGTGAGGGAAAAGGGACCCACCCAGCAAATGGGTTAGTCTGAGAAAGTTAATACCTCCTTCCCCACCTTGCACCCAGTCACTCGTAATCCCTCAGGTCTGTCGCTCTATTCACTCCAGTAGGCCACTATCCCAGGATTTACGACTGGCAAAATCAGTCAGGAATCTGAGTTCGGTAGGGGGGCCTTGCATTTTTAAATTAGGCTTCTGTCCAGCTAGGTTTCTCTGGAAGTCCTTGCATTCACCTCTGAGCAGCAGACAAATAGCAATTTACACACAGGTGTCAATTCTAGCCTCTACCCACCCACGGCCTTTGTCTGAGGGGGATTACACCCTGAGGGTTGGTGCTCCACTTATGAAAGTTCTCTGCATTTTACCTGTGGCTGCTGTCCTGAACCTCTGTTTGCCCAGAGA
>NW_003854123.1:2080-3886 GCF_000181295.1 Otolemur garnettii
GCATGCCAACAGGGGAGGAGGTCCAGTTTTTAGAGGGTCTCTCTAGTGGGATATAGTGGGAGGAAGTTTGAACTCTGCTCACTTGTTTGCATGAAGTAAACTGCGAGCCCTTGTTGGGGAGGAGGGGATTCCCATCCGCTTGGTGGTGGATTTTGTACCTTTTGGTTGTATTTTTGAGGTTGTAGCTCGCCTCAGGAAGGTTGAAGTGCACTTTTCAATCTTCTCTCTTGGCTCTGCTCCAAACCATCAGCTAACTTGCTAAATTTCTGTCCTTTAAGCCTCCTTCTGGACGAGAGCTTCTGTAAAAAGGTGGCTGCAGTCCACCATCTTGGCTCCACCTCATGACCTTTTAAACAATGACAGCAATCTACTAAAAAAAAATCACTCAAATGAGAAATATGCCAAAGAATAAAAAAATACTATACATAATTTTTTAATGTATTATATTTGTAAATTGTACTTATGTTGAAATTAAAAAAATATATTACAATACTATTTTTGCATTCTATGAAACTTTTTGTTGCTCCATATAGACCAAAATTTTAATTAAGAACCCGCCCACCCCCAGTCAATGGTGTCCCACTTTACCAATGTTAAAATCTGGTCACCTTAAGGGGACATCTATGACAAAAACAGTTCTAACTACTCTATACACTCACTCCTTCTCTATGGCAAGAATCACTTACCTGATGAGTTTGAAAAGTGAAACAGAGGTTATACAGCACAGTCCCTTTCCCTTTAGAATTCTTGGTAGTAATTATTGCTTAGCCAGCATGTATTTTGCTGTGTCCCCTGGGGGTGGGTCTAACAATGGACTCACAGCTCTTCTCCCCCCCATATTTTTTATTTTTGGCTTAGTGGCTCCTTAACTGTTCCTATCCTTTTGTCACAAAATGTTGGGGATTTAAGGAGTTCCCAAAATACACCCCCTGTTCTAAGCCTGAATTCTAAATCACAAAGGTGAAATTGGAGAGAATACTTAGATCTTCTGACAAGATGTTTCCTCTTAATGAACCCCAGCATTGGACATATTTATCCCCCAAGTGGTGCTACTGCATTGGGACAGTCACAAAAGTCAGTCACTGCAATGCATATCCTACTTGCTGTCTGCTGAAGGAGTCTTGTCTACATGTGTTTGAGAAGTAGCTTCCATGTGTAAAAAACTCAGGTGCCAATCAACCCTTGAATGGATCAACAAATGTGGTATATGTATATAGTGGAATACTATTCAGTCATTAAAAAGATGGAGACTTTGCATCTTTTGTATTAACCTGGAAGGATTTTTATAACATTCTCCTGAGTAAAGTATCTGAAGAATGGAAAAGCAAACATTCCATGTACTCAGTTATAATTTGAAACTTGTAGATCAACAACTATGGGCCCACATGAAAGAAAAACACAATTAAATTCAAGAAGACAGGAGAGGATTTGGTAAATTCCCACCTATGGGGTACAATGTAGGGATATATGGCACACTTCCTCAGTGAAGGACTATGACTCAGCTTTTTGACTTTACCTTATAAACACAAATAATGTAACCTAATTGTATATATCTTTATACTAACCTGAAATAAAGAAATTAATAACTAAGTCTTTTTTAAAAAAAAAAAGAGAATTAGTTTCCTCACAAGACTATCCTTATAGTGGAAAAGAGTTTCAGGACACCTTCTTTGAGAAACATTTCTCAAAGTGAATAAATACTGATTGAACACTCAGTTAGCAAACTTGTAAGGATATGGAGTTTTAGGTGGCTCATGGAGTCATTTGTACCAATAGCCTCTCAATACTTTATTTATTTTTTCTTTT
>NW_003854124.1:0-3883 GCF_000181295.1 Otolemur garnettii
CTGCCAGCTTGCGCTCGATCTCTGCCTTGATCTGGTTGAACTCCAGCTGGGCCCGGAGGATCTTGCCCTCCTCGTGCTCCAGGGAGGCCTAGAGGATGGGAAGAAGGGGTCAGGGCAGACAGTCATGGAACAGGGCAGGGTGTCAGAGGGAGGCTGAGAGGATGCAGGTCAGCCAGGACTAAAGCCCTGAAAAGCAGAGCTGGGAGGAGATGGGGAGTTGGGACCTGCACCCATACCCGTCAAGGTGCTGCAGGGGAGGCAGAGTTAGACTCCCTGGGCTTCCTCTGTCAAGGAAAGGGTTTGGACCCTTCAGCACTAACATTGTATAAGGTCTTGACCCATCTAAAATATTATAGAAAAAGGAAAGATCTTTAGAACCACAAATTCAAAATTTTATATTTGTTCCCTACGTCTCTCACCTTTTTGTTAGAGAAGTTAGAAGCCCCCAAATTCAGGGCTGTTCTCAGGTGCTTAAAAATAAACAGTAACGATAACTAGCATGTATTAAGTGCTTAATGATGTGTTACCTCATTCGATCTTCATAATAATCATGCACAAAATCTTATGAGGTATATAAAATTAATTTCATTTTACAGATGAGAAAAATGAGGCAGAAAGAGGTAGAGGATCTCGCTAATGACACATTGAAGGTCCTCAAGTTGAGTTTCAAACTCAGGTCTGTTTGACCTGGAAGCCGACACTCCTACCCACTGTCTGAGAAGTTATTAATATAAGGGCTGGATTCTGACTTTAAAAACCTGGTGTGAGGGCTTGGCACCTAGTGCCAGCCACATACACCGGAGCTGGCGGGTTCAAACCCAGCCCAGTCCTGCCAAACAGCAATGACAACTATAACCAAAAAACAGCGGGGTGTTGTGGTGGGCGCCTATAGTCCCAGCTGTAGTCCCAGCTACTTGGGAGGCTGAGGCAAGAGAATCACTTAAGCCCATGAGTTGGAGGTTGCTGTGAGCTGTGACGCCACAGCACTCTACCGAGGGCGACATAGTGAGACTCAGTCTCAAAAAAAAAAAAAAAACACACAAAAACCTGGTGGTATGGGAAGAACCTTCTAGCCTATAGCCAGGCTGTGACATTTTCCTTTTCTCAGACCTTGGCTTTAGATGTAGTCATGGGTAATGGGTTGATGATCTTGGATGACAAAGAATACAGAACTAATAGATTTCATCTTGGGGTTGGGACCATGCCCAGTTGAGGGTGTCAGTGGTAGACTTGGGAGGATGCTGGGGGCGCCAGGTCCTCACCTCAGCCTCTTCCAGGGCAGACTGCAGCTCCAGCTTCTCTGCCTCCAGCTGTTTGCGGACCTTCTCCAGCTCATGCACATTCTTTCCTCCTTCTCCCAGCTGCTCAGTCAGGTCTGAGATTTCCTCTGGATATCAGAGGGCCAGATGCTCAAAGCCTGTATCTTCCCTGCCCCAACATGGGCCTCCCTGCCACCAGCCCTCCCTGGCCTCTCAGGCCCCCTGCACACCCTGAAGGTTCTTGTTCTCCCGCTTGAAGGTCTCCAGGTGCTCCAGGGACTCCTCATAGGCATTCTTGAGCTTGAAGAGCTCGGTACTGAGGGAGCGCGCCTCCTTCTGTGAGGACTCCAGCTCTGACTGTGACTCTTCATATTTCTGCTTCCACTCGGCCAGGATCTGCCGGAGGACCAGGCTCACTGTGTAGCAGCCCCAGCCCCAGCCCCTCCTCTAGGGGCTGTCCCAGGCGCCTCTCATGCCCCTGGGGCACAGCCCTCCTCCTCCAACCCAAGAGGACAGCTCTGGCCTCCCCACAAGCCCTGCACACTGGCTACAGCCCCCACCCATGGTCCACCTTGTCGAAGTTCCTCTGTTTCTTGTCCAGGGCTGCAGCGGCGGCGTTGGAGCGCTCCACGTCCACCATGAGGTCCTCGATCTCATTCTGCAGCCGGTGCTTGGTTTTCTCCAGCGATGAGCACTTGGCATTGACAGCCTCTACAGCCTCCTCGGCATCCTGGAGCCTCTGTGCCAGCTTCTTCCTGCCCAGGGTGGGTGGGAAGTGTGTGTGACTCTACTTGGCAGCAGTGGGGGCTTGGGTTGACCCCCTTCTCCCTCAGCTGCCAACTGGGAAGACCCATCTCCTCCCCATAACCCCTTGGTACACTAGAAGCCCAGCCCTGAAGGGGCTAAGGCTGCTAGTCCTAGAACAGAGTCCACCAGCATCAGCTGCCCAGGCATCCTCACTGCATGCAGTGGCATCAGGATGGCAGAGCCCCCTGCTCTCCCACGCAAGGCTGATCGATGGTAGCTCCTCTGACCAACAAGCTTTTTGCTCGTCTTATACGTGAGCATCAGGTATAACCCGGGCCAAAAGCTCGCCTGTCACAGGAAGTGGGTTGGGGCCAGCCAGGGTTCACAGAGTGCAGGATCCAGGCTCACTTTCAGTATATCTGTTGCCTACCATGTCTCTCCCACTGCTTCCCATGACAGCTTTGCTTGTCCCCACCCCAGGTCCTCTTGTTCCTTCTTTTCTTAGAATTGGTATGGGCCCATGTGGAGCTCACTTGGCCTCCTCAAGCTCCTCGGTCCTCTGGATAGCATCCGTCTCATACTTGGTCCTCCACTGGGCCACCTCTGAGTTGGCCTTGGATAGGACACGCTGTAGCTCAGCCTTGGCTTCCGTTTCCTCCTCGTACTGCTCTCGTAGCAGGTCGCAGTCATGCCGGGCTGACTGCAGTGCATGGGCCAGGGCGTTCTTTGCCTGGGGGGAAGTGGACACCAAGAGGTAGGAGGGAATCCCTGCCCTCTCCATTATCTAGATCCCCCTTACAAGTAAGGAAAGAGGCATTAAATAACTTTTCAGTGCCACTTAGCTGCAGAGTAGAAGAACCTAATTTAGAGGGTCTTTCCCTTTGAGGCCTCTTTCCAGCTCCAGGCCCCATGTCTGTCCAGTTCACTGATCCAGGGATGCCATGGAGCCCAAACCACTGCCCCCAGCTGGGCCTCACCTTAAGCTCCTCCTCCAGCTGCCTCTTGAGGTCTTCCAGCTGCTGAGTGTAGGAGAGCTTCCCTCGGGTCAGCTGGGAGATCAGTGCCTCCTTTTCCTCCAGTTGCCGAGATAGCTCTCCTGGGGATAGAATGAGGGGCTCACAGACTCTGGAAGGAGCAATTGATGCCCTACTAGGCAGGCAAGGGCTGGGTAGGGGCACCCACCATTTTCAGTCTGCAGCTTGGCCTGCTGGGTGGTGAAGTCATGGAGGGAGCGTTGGGCCTCTTCCAGCTTCAGGCGGTACTCATTGGCCTGGTCTTCCAGTGTCCGAGATACCTTCTCCAGGTTTGCCTTCAGGCAGCAAGGAACATGGAAGGGTGAGTATGGGAGGAAGGAAGAGATACTGAGGTGGGGAGGCCACAGAGGGCAGGTGGGTGACCGGGCAGGAGGGTGCAGTCCCAGGCGGGATGTGAATTAAAGAAGGCAGGAAGGCGATAGATGTGAGTGAGGGCCAGGGAGAGGGCAAGGTAGAGAGAAAGAGTGACCAAGCAGTGATGAAGGGAGTGAGAATGACAAGGGAGAAGGCAGGTAGGGAGAGAAAGTGCCTGGAAGGTATAGCTGGGTGGAGGAAGAGGACAAGGGGAGGCTGAGCAGAGCCCACCTTGGCCTTGATGATCTGCTCCATGTTGGAGGTGACATCATCCAGCTCCAACTTGAACTCACTCTTCTCCTTTTCCAGCTTCTGCTTCACCCGCTGCAGGTTGTCGATCTGCTCGCCCAGCTCCGCCACGCTGTCAGCGTGCTTCTTGCGCAGGGCAGAGGCCGTGGCCTCATGCTGCAGCGTGGCCTCCTCTAGGTCCCTCCGCATCTTTTGGAACTCGGCCTCACGCTTCTTGTTCATCTCGATCTGCACGGATGT
>NW_003854125.1:0-1329 GCF_000181295.1 Otolemur garnettii
AAAAAAAAAAAGAATATAGGCAAATGGCCAATAAACTTACAAAAAAATTCTCAACATTGTTAATTATCAGGGAAATGCAAATTTAAAAATTAGTGAAATAACAACTTACCTCTGCTATAATGGCTTTTATTAAAAAGTCCGAAAAAATAGATTCTGACATGGATGCAAAAATAAAGGAATGCTTATACAGTGTTTGTGGGACAGGAAATTTGTACAACCTCTATGGAAAACAGTATGGAGATTCCTCAAAAACCTAAAAGTAGAATAGTAGACCTACCATTTGATCCAGCAACCCCACTACTGGGTATCTGCACAAATAAGAAAAGTTATGTTTTTCAAAAAGTCACCTGCACTTGAATGTTTATCACAAGAAAATATATAATTCTGATCAATTGGAATCAATCCTAGTGCCCATCAATTCACAAGTGGATTAACAAAATGTACTATAAGTATGCCATGCAATACTACTCATTCATAGAAAAGGATAAATTATTTCCCTTTGCAGCAATATGGGTGGAACTGAACACCAGTACATAAGTGAAGTTATCTAATGAATGGAAAAACAAACATCACATGTACTCACTATTGAATTGGAACTAACCAATGAGCACACATAAGCACAGAGGGAAGTAAAAGTCATTAGAAATCAAGCAGGGGTTGGAGGCAGGAGCAGATGGGAGAAAACCTACCCAACAGGTATGATGAACACTATTTGGGTGATGGGCACACTTATAACCCTGACTCAGGCATTGATCCATGTAACAAAAAACATTTGTGCCTTCTTAATATTTTAAAATTTTTAAAAAAGTAAAAAAATCACATAAAACTCTTTCTGGTTTCTTTCTCTTGATCTACATCTGGTCTAACCATACCTCACCAAGGTAATATGGTAAAGAAGTAACTAAATATATATTTAATATAAATGTATCTCCAGTTATAATCTTTGAGGCACATATAAAATAATGGCTACAACATTAAAGAATGAAAATTCATTGGAAGTCTAGGACATTACAGTTGAACTTTGAACAGCACGCATGAATCCACTCACACATAGATTATTTTTAATATATTGGGAATTTTTTTTTAGGTAAAGTACCTCTTTGTCAGGAACCAAATGATGCCAGATGGCCGCCCATCCCCACCATCTAGAGTATGCTAACCTTTATCAGATAAGGAGCTGCTTTTCCTTTATCAGACAAGGAGCTGTTCTTCCCAGAGAAGCCATAAAATGTTTCAGACACATCGTTTACATTCCCAGCAGGAGATTGATGCAAGCTCTAACTCCTGCATTCCTCTGCCCCCCACCTCTTGTCTTCTCTGAATGCTATA
>NW_003854125.1:2432-3881 GCF_000181295.1 Otolemur garnettii
ACAAACTTTCCTCACAAGTAAAAGATCTAAAAGAAGTCTTGCACCTCCACAATTTGCACAGCTTTCTACTGAACTTACTTCCCTTCAGGCCTCTTTTAGGGACACCCTGTTCACCCCTTTAACTGTAGCGCCGACCGGCACTGCCTCAGCACTTCCCCATGGCTCCAAACCCAAAACTTTAACCTTCCCTATTATGACCCGTTCGGCGGGGACTTTTGATGCCCCTGCCTCCACTGCCGCTGGTCCTCATAACAATTCCCCATCTAGCCCGAGTCCAATGCCTGATTCAAATAGTGAGGGTGAGGAGGCTGAGGGCGGCGGGGAAAGCGAAACCGATGAACAGGCGCCGGCTCCCGCCGTGCAAACCGAGTTTCGCAAATTACGCCTTAAGGTTCTAAAAGAACTCAATGATGCCGTCAGGGCTTATGGGCCTAATGCCCCTTTTACTATCTCTATTCTTGAGACTATTCCAGGCGGCGGTCACATGATTCCTAGCGAATGGATCAGAATTGTTTGGTCTGTTCTTACTCGCGGACAGTTTCTGTCCTGGAAGGCTGACTTCCTTGATCGCTGCCAAACCCTTGCAGCCCATAATCAAAAATCTCCCAGGTCGCCTTCTGCGGCCTGGACCTATGAAAAACTTAGTGGTCAGGGAAAATACGCCACAGAGACCCGCCAACAGTGCCTTCCTGTTGGCCTTCTAGCCCAAACTGCTAGTGCCGCCCTTGGAGCATGGCGAGCACTCCCAGCCAAAGGTTCCATTATCACACCCCCATCTTTGTCATTCAAAGCGGGGTGGCAAATGGCGTTTATTACAAGATTTACGAGCTATCAATAAGACCATGGTTCCCATGGGAGCTCTACAACCTGGCCTCCCTTCCCCTGTAGCCATCCCAAAAGGATATGCCAAATTAGTTATAGACCTCAAAGACTGTTTCTTTTCCATTCCTCTGCACCCTGAAGATTGCAAACGTTTTGCGTTCACTTTCCCCATAGTTAACCATGTCGGACCCTCCCCTCGTTTTCAGTGGAAGGTCCTTCCTCAGGGCATGGCTAATAGTCCCACCCTCTGTCAAAAATATGTAGCTCAAGTTGTTGATCCTTTTCGTCTCTCCCATCCTACCTTATATATTATCCATTATATGGACGATATTCTTCTTGCGGGGCCTGACGAGAATCAGCTGCATCTCGCCGGTCAGTCACTTATCCATGCCCTCCAACGTCAGGGACTTCAGATCTCCCCAGAGAAAGTCCAAGTCCTCCCTCCCCATCTGTTCTTAGGATTTGAGTTACTCCCTACCAATATTCTTTCCCAGAAAATTCAGCTACGGACAGATTCCCTACGAACACTCAATGATTTTCAACGCCTTCTAGGTGACATTAATTGGCTTCGACCCTATCTCAAACTTACTACAGGAGATTTAAAGCCTTTATTCAATATTCTCCTTG
>NW_003854126.1:0-3879 GCF_000181295.1 Otolemur garnettii
AAAAAAAAAAAAAAGGTCAAACTTTATTAACCACAAGATTATTCAGGTGGAAACTATGATGCTGACAGCTGCAAACAAACCAAACACCCTGACAGTCTTGTATTTGTTTGATGAACAAGTTTACACTTCCAACAAGTTTAACCTATTAACAATTTGAAAAATTCTTAATATTATGCTTGCCAATATGTAAACGGTATCATTAGGCAAATTAAAAGCAAGAAATAATTACTAGTGAAAAACAAAGCCAGTGCTTTATCCCCAGTAAGTATTATGTTGACAAGGAATATCGTCACAATTTTCAAGAACTGTGCTGCTTGGTCTCATTGCCAAATTTAGCTGTTTATTTTAAAAACAGAAATGTTTTTAACTTATTTTGAAGAACAGATTTGCACTGTGCAAAATATTCAGATTGTTTCATTAATTCCAAATAACATTTAACATCCTACTAAGGAACATTAACACATCTCTCTAATATGTTCCAAAAAGCAGCCGCTGCTTCTGCCCTTCACTACAAAGATACTAACCATACTGTTCACGAAAGGGAAAAGAATAAACAGCAGCGTCGATGATAAACGCCACTTTTTACTGAAAAGTTTTTCCACCTCTGGGAATTTTCACATCTTCAGTGGAAAGACCAGAGGATAATGTGCTCAGGGAAATTACACTGTTATTCTAAAACTATCATAAGAATGAGATTGGCAGCATTAAGAGATTATAGCTAGAGGAATTTTCCACTAAAATAGACATTTTCAAGCTTAGCAATTATAAGAAATATAACACTCATGGGCAAAATCGTACTTTTAGAATGGATATCAAACACTGAGAAGTATTGGATATACTGTGAAATTCCTAAACAAATACCAAGTCCAGGATGGACTTTCACACTTTCAGTATTACTCAAGACCCTATTCTCTCCACTCCCCCAAACAATCTCCCAATCTATCTGGAGTTTCTCTCTCTTCATCCTTTAAATACAAACACACATATAAGCACAGGCATCAACAACTAAATCAAAATCAACTCAGACTTCATTAAAATTGTGGCATTCATTGTAGAAAACAGAAAATATCGACGAGTATCACCAGTAATTCCACCAACCCAGAGATAGAACCACTGACATTTTATAACATATTAATAGTCTTTAACCTTTTTGGACCACAGACTTTTAAAATCTGATCAAAAATCCAAATCTATTCCCAGAAAAATAAACGCTATATTTTTACATAGAGCTCATCATGCCAACAGATCTCAGGTTAAGAAGAGTATGATACATTCGGTGATGTGCTCTCTCTCTCCTCCCCATGAAGATAAACAGGCAGTAACTGCCCTCTGTAATTAATTTTCGTCTATAGCATCATTTAATGGTCGCACTGTGACTTTCTATATCCATATATTAGCTCATAACCTATCTTGCTGCTAAAAATTGGTCTGTTCCAATTAGGGGATACTGTATCATACATGCTTGTTTTTCATGTGTTAAATATACTAAATTATCCTGAAGAGATCAAATATAGCTGGCTGTTCAAATATCACCACCTGAAAGCTAGACAAAACAAATCTAGAAAAAAAAATTCTTCTAAATCTAGCTCATTATATCTAGTAAGAACAATTCAAATTATACTCTCCTCACTATTATCTCAACATGAGTCTCCTACACAGGCAAGCATAGCACCTGGTACCTCAGAATTATTCAATATATAGCTGACATGTAATGTCCATTTTGTTTTCTTGGAAAAAAATCTTCAACTAAATAATAACACGAAAAGTTTCTGCATACTAAGAATAATGGGACGACCACAAAAAACTTGCATATGAATGTTCACTGCGTATTAATAAGGTATCATATATAATTCATATTAACCAGAAGTGTAAATACTCTAACATGCCCACCTTATTAATCCAAATGGTTAAACATAATGGGCCATCGCCATACCTGCTAGAATATGGATAAATCCTGAAAACATGCAAAGTGGAAGAAGGCAGGCACCAAAGGCCACGCACCAGCTGGGCTCAGCCAGAGGCCCAGGCCTATAATCCCAGCACTTTGAGAGGCCGAGCCAGGAGGATTACTTGCACTCAGGAGTTCAAGACCAGTCTAACCAAGAGCCAGACCCGCCTCTACCAAAAATAAAAAAAAAAATTAGCTGAGTATTGTGGCAGGCACCTGTAGTCCGAGTTACTCAAGAGGCTCAGGCATGAGGATTGCTAAAGCCCGGGAGTTTGAGGTTGCTGTGAGCTAGCTGATACCCTGGCACTCTACCCCGAGCAAGAGAGTGAGATTCTGTCTCCTCCCCACCTCCAAAAAAAAAAAAAAACGGCCACACACTGTACAATTCCATTTAAATGAAATATCTAGTATAGACAAGTCTACAAAGACAGGAAACAGATTACTGGTTGCTAAACACTCAGGAGAAGGGAAGAATGAAGACGGACTGCTTAATGCGTACAAGGTTTCCCCTCAGGGGAAGAAAACAAATTCTGAAACTGGATAGTGGTGCCGGCCATTTAACACTGCGAATGTACTAACAACTGCGGAACTGGACACTTTACAAAGGAAGGTGAGTTTTATGGCATTTGAATTGTATCCCAATAAAGCTCTTTTAAAGGGAATAGGAAATAGCACACTTGGTTTAATAGCTAATTTCCAAAAAAAATTATACATAAAATGCACTTAAAATATTACATAGTTCCTCTTTCATAATTATGAGGATACATCTTGTTAGACCTCAAGATCATAAATAAGAACAAAAGTTATTTTCTGCTACTGTACCATAGCTAGAAAACGAAAAGAGAGCTGGGGAGATCTGGAACTCAGGGTCATTTATGTATAAGTTATTTAAAAAAAAAAAAAAAAAAACCTGTGTTAAACATAAAAATATTCAGTTACTGGTAATGTCCACATTGTGCCCATCTCTTCCCCGTGCTAAGCAAATTAACACTACCATGTGGTAAAGCAACATACACTAATGAAATAAGCTGATTAGTATCTGTTTAATTTCATGCAAGTCATTAAATATCACTGTGCCTCAGTTTCCTCATTTGAGAAATCAGGATAATAAAAGCACACCCTTCATAGGACTATCAGAGAATTAACTGAATTAACTGTATGGAAAGTGCTTTGAAGAGATTCCTTTACATGGTTAATAAATAAATCTTAGCTAAGAATATTTACAACATAGAAAAGTCCACATATCTTAACAGTCCACCAAATATACCAGTATCCCAATTTATTTAAAATTATCATTTTGTGACTTTCGTCACAAAGCCATTAACCAAAAGAGCCACAGCTATTGGATACATGACAGCATTTGGTCAAATACAGAACCCATGCTGACACGAAAATAATAGATCTTGAAAGGAACAGAATTCCTTACAAAAGGTCACATATCACCCAACAAGACTGTCTCTCTCCAACTACTGGGAAATACATTTGGTCCCCTTTCGTCTGAAATTTTCACTTTAAAGAATTTGTCTGATTTTTCCAGTCTGACCCTTAACCAACAAACCAAAGAGGTTTTTCTCTACTTGGTGGTTCTCCAAACACATGCGCAAATAAGAACTACTGGTTTTAAGACAATGATCATAAAGTTCCATTTAGAAAAAAGTTAACGTATTTGTGTTGCAATATCTTAAGTCTTGAATCAAAATTATGTTTTAAAATTAATTCACTTTCCAAACTTAAACCGGTTATACTCAATTTCCTATGAAAGAGCTTAGAATCAAGTGACAACTAAACTGCTCAACCTCTCTGCATATAGATTCAAGAATGGAGTAGAGATGACAATTTAAGGTATAGTACCTAAGTTTTAAAGACGATCCTTGTCTAAACAAATGCAGGATACCACATACACACACAATGAAGGGAATGTTACTCAGCCA
>NW_003854127.1:0-3874 GCF_000181295.1 Otolemur garnettii
TGTTGTTTGGCGGGCCTGGGCTGGATTCGAACCTGCCACCTTAGGTGTATGTGGCTGGCGCCTTAGCCACTTGAGCCACAGGTGCCAAGCCTCCTTTCTTTCTCTCTCTCTCTCTTTCACTCTCTCTCATCATTTTGGGATTCTCATAATGCATATATTGATCCACTTGAGGATGTCCCATAAGTTGCTTAGGCTAACTTCACTTTTTCAATTCTTTTTCAATTTTTGCTTTTGGGCTCAATGATTTCAAATGATTTGCTTTCAGGTTAGCAGATTCTTTATTCTGTATGATCAAGTCTAATATTGAATCCCTACAGTAAATTTTTCAGTTTAGTTGTATTTTTAGCTCCAGAATTTCTATTTGGTTATATTTTGTAGTTTCTATCTCTTTGTTAATATTCTCATTTTGTTCATGCATTGTTTCCCTGATTTAGCTTGTCTGTCTGTATTTTCTTCTAGTTTATTAAGCATCTTTATTTTTATTTTTTTAATTATTATTTTATTTTTACATATACATGTGATTATTAGTTTTCCACTTTTTGCCTTCACAGAATTAAAAAGGCTTAAAATTTAACAACAATAACAATCTTTAAGATAAGGACTAGAAACAAAAACCTCATAAAGAATGAATGAAGATAAATACATTCAGAAAAGAAATCAGACGATTGCTGCAATGGAGTATTAAGCAATAATAATAATGATAATGCAAAGAAAGTAACATTCACATTGTCAAATAAGAGTATGACTATTATAGAATGCTTTGACTCTGAGTATGCAGCAATCAATTAACTTCTTATTATATTTTTTTCCAAAGTCTCAAAAAATAGACATCTAATATTTACAAATAAAAATAAAAGATAATTTGAAAAAACAGATCATGCCAAATCTTATAGGCAATAGAAAAAGAATACTTCAAAATCATTCTGCTTACTCTGGATACACCTGATATTAAAATTGGAAAAAATATATTATTATAAAGGGGAAATTACAAACACAATTCACTTTTAATTTATTAAGTATCTTTAAGGTAGGTATTTAAAATTCTTTGTTGGTGAGTTTTAAATTCATTTTCCTTTCGAATTTACGTTTCCTTATGATGGGTTTCTGAAGCTTCATTTTGTTTCTTTGATTGGGCCATATTTTCCCTATGTTTTTGCATTCCTTGTGACCTTTTGTTGAGATTTAAAAGATAGCCAAAGATTTGAAAGATAGCCACCTCCCACAGTCTTTATGACTGACCACATGCTGGGAAAGACCTTCACCAAGCAACCTGGCTAGAGGATCTGGGACCTCTCAGAACTTATCTGAGAATGGGTCTCCTTTGAGGTTGTATATGTGCTTTTGTTATGGAATGTATAAATGTTCTTAATTGTCTTAATTTCCCATTTCTTCTCTGGAGTTTCTGTTGTATTCCTCTGTCCTTAATTTCTTCCTCCACCTGGTGCCTATGAAATTGCAGTCTCTGTCCTCCTTTTTCATTCAGTCTCACTTCCTTTTTCATCTTCTTTTTTTAAAATTCAGAATATAGGATGGGGGAGGGAAGGGGAGGGGAGAAGGGCAGATGGGTGGAGGGAGGGTGACTGGAAAGATAACCTATATGGTCTGTCTAACAAGGGTACAGTGAATTTTTCTAGAAGTAGAGTATAAATGTTTTAACACAATAACTAAGTAAATGACACAAAGTCTATGTTAACCAGTTTGATGAAAATATTTCAAATTGTATATGAAAATACTACACTGTACCCCATGTTTGCATTAATGTACACGGCTATCATTTAATAAAAAAAAGATAAGAAAAAAATAAAATTCAGAATGTTATGGGGTTATGAATGTTTTAGTTACATGAATTGCTTTTGTACTGTTTGAGTCAAAGTTATAAGTGTGCCCATCAACCAGATACCTACAGAGTGTACATTGTACCCTTTAGATGTGATTTCACTCATCCTCTCCTCACTCCACCTGCTTGATTTCCACTGAATTTTACTTCTACCTGTGCACAAGAGTGTTTATCAGTTTCAATTTAGTAGTACCTATGGCATTTGTTTTACTATTCTTGACATACTTCACTTAAGGAGAATGGTCTCCAGTTACATCCAGATTATTGTAAAAGGTATTATTTCATGGTAGTACTCCATGGAATACATATCACTTTATTGATCTGCTCATGAATTGATGGACACTTAAGTTGATTTCACATCTTTGTGATTGTGAATTGTGCTGCATCACTTCTCAGTCTTTTGGCTAAATGTGACTTGTGCTGCTATAAATGTTTGAGTGCAAGAGGCTTTTTGATAAAATGGCTTTTTTTCTTTTGGGTAAATACTCAGTAGTGAGGGTTCAAATAGTAGGTCTACTTTTGGTTCTTTGAGTAATCTCCATACTATTTTCCATAGAGATTGCATTAGTTTGCAGTCCCACCAACAGTGTATAAGTGTTCCTTTCTCTCTGCATCCATACCAGCATCAATTGTTTGGGGACTTATTGATAAAGGACATTCTCTCTGAGATTAAGTGATATTTCATTGCAGTTTTGATTTGCATATCCTTGACGATAAGCAACATTGAACATTTTTTCACATGTTTATGCCATTAGTCTATAACCTTTTGAAAAGGTTCTGTTCAGTGTCTTTTCCCACTTTTTTGTAGGGTTGTTTGATTTTTCTTGCTGATTTGCTCGATTGAATAATTTGTAGAATCTTCCAATTTATGCTTTATTGAATACATAGAATGTGAATATTTTCTCTCCTTCTATAGGTTATTCTTTGTAGATTCCACTTATTAGCCCTTCATGAGATGTATAGCATGTGAATATTTTCTTCCCTTCTGTAGGTTGTCTATTCTATGGAGTGTTTCCTTGGCTGTGCATCTGAATTTTAATTTAATCAAGGCCCATTTATTTTAGTCATTGCTATGATTGCCATTGGGGCCTTCTTCATAAATTCCTTGCCAGGCTGATACCTAGAAGAATTTTTCCAACATTTTCTTCCAGAATTATATGGTTTCATGCCTTCTTTTTAAGCCAGTTATCCCTCTTGAATTAATTTTTGTGAGTGGTGAGACATTTGGATTCTGTTTTAATCTTCTACATATATCTATCCAATTTTCCCAGCACCATTTATTGAATAGGGATTCTTTTCTCCAGGGCATATTGTTCTCTGGTTTGTGAAAGATCAGATGGAAATATGTGGATGGTTTTATATTAGGATTCTCTGTTTTGTTTCATTGGTCTATGTCTATATGTTGTGCCTGTACCATATTTTTTTGTTACTCTAGCCTTGTATTATAGCTTAAAGTCTGGTAAAATGATTCCTGTACGTTTTTTCCTTTGACTAAGGTTTATTTGGTTATTCAGGCTCTTTTCAGGTTCCAAACAAAGTGTAAACTTATTTATTCTACATCTATGATAAATGGAATTGGTATTTTGATGGGGATTACATTTAATATCTGAATCACTTTGGGTAGGATGGACATTTTAAAATGTTGATTTTGCTAATCCATGAGCATGACATGTTTTTCCATTTGTTTGCATCACTGCGATTTCCTTCTTCAGTTATTTGTACTTCTCTTCATGGAGATCTTTCACCTTCTTGGATAAATATATTCCTAGGTATTTTGTTTTCTTTGTACTATTCTTTTTTTTTATTATGTCAAAACATTCATATTCTACTCATAGAAAAATTCACTTGTACCCTTGCAAGATGAAACACAGAAGTGAACCCTTGAATCCCTCCCCCTCCCCATATCCTTAGGTTGTTATTAGGTTATAGCTTTCATATAAAAAGGTTTAAATTAATTTCATAATAGGTGTGTGTACATTGGATACTTTTTCTTCAATTCCTGTGATACTTTGCTAAGAAGAACATTTTCCAGCTCCA
>NW_003854128.1:0-3872 GCF_000181295.1 Otolemur garnettii
AAAAAAAAAAAGAAACAATCTTGATTGCATACATAGTTTGGCATATATGGGGCTCCCACTTGAACTTTGGGGAACATAGACATTGGATTAGTTAATCTTTCTCAGAAGGCTTTTGTCTAGAGAGACCAATACAACCAAAGGCATAAGAGTCAGACCAAGATGGAATTCTATCTCTCCGTTTTACCAGTTGCATGACCTTGGAATTGCTTCTCTACTTCTCTTAGTGTCAGTTTTCTTCTCTCATTAGTTATCCTAATGAGATATTTAAAATTGCTCAATACTTTCATTTATTCATTAGCAAACATTTATTGAATGTCTCCCATGTAATAGGCACTATCTTAAATACTGGGGATAAGTCAGTAAACAAATTACATCTGTAAGCCCTCATTATAATGAATGACAGGGACAAATAACTAACTGTCTATGGCACAGAGAGTTTGGGCCGTGATAGGGGAAGGACAGGATTCTAGTAGCAAAAGTAACAGGAGTAGTTGATGCTTTTCACTTCATCTTGTTAGTTTCAAATATCAAAGTCTTGGTAGTCATCAAGACCTGAGTTTTCCTTCTGGAATCATTTTTCCATACTTCTACTTGTGCAAGCTCTATAATGCCATTGATTTGACCTTAGGTTGATAAAGCTAACATTGTAATCATGATGTTTTCCCTGAAACAGATCTTATTCACTATCAAGAGTATTTGGTGGTAACAAAACTAAACTGATTATAGAATAGCTACCACTTGTCCCCAAGTGGACTTATGGGTTCTTATTTTATACACTGGGTTATAATCCATTATTTATTATTATTAATTCTTATGTTGAAATGGTCCCATTTTTAAAAAAAAGTACTTCTCTGCTAAACACTTTGCTAAATGCTTTCATTATTTTATTTAACCCTCACAAACATAGTTATGACTAAAAATCCTATTTTTATGAGCACTTTACATATTGGGTAACTAAAATTAAGGATAATCCATCAGGTTGTAAGGTCATATTGTCAGTAGAAGTAGATGGTTTTAGAGTGCAGGCCTGATTATAAACATCATTCTTAACCCAAAGAAACCAGGCCTTTTTGGAGGAATGTATGATTCAAGGACTGGAGTAGGGAAAATACCATAAGCCGGGAACATCTTGGTGCACTAGCAAGTAAAAAAGTATTCAAAGTAAGATGGAGACATTGTCAAAAGAATATAGGGACTTCCATTGGCCAAATCTGGGCCAATATCAAATAATGATGGTAATTGATTATTACTCAGTAAATATACCCATGAGCTCATACTTAAATAAGGAAATACATGAATAAGTGAATAAATAAGGTATATGGAAAAAAGCTCTTCCTTACTCATAAATTTCAAAGTACTATCTGCATTCTTGTATTCATTCCAGCAATATTTATTAATACAATGGGCTAGATATGGAATCAACCTAAGTGTCCATCAATAGATGAATAAATAAAGACAATGTGGGAGATATATATAATGGAATACTATTCAGTCAGCCTTAAAATAAGGAAATCTTGGCATTTGCAATAACCTGGATGTCATTATGTTAAATGGAGTAATGCAGGCAGAGAAACACAAATACTGCATCATCTCACTTACATGTGGAATCTAAAGTATTTGAACTTATAGAAACAGAGACTAGAATGGTGGTTACCAGGGGCATGGGCATGGGATTGGGGAGATGCTGGTCAAGGAGACAAAATTTCAGTTAGATAAGAGGAGTAAGTTCAAGAGACCATTGTACATCATAATGAGTATAATAATGCATTGCATTCTTGAAAACAGCTAGGAGAATGGATATTAAAGTTTTCTTGTCCCAAGAAACAATAAGTATGACAGGTAATGTGTATGTTCATTAGTTCCATTCCATAATATTCACATATTTCAAAACATCATACTGTACATGGTACAATGTTTGTTTGGCAATTAAATAAAGAAATAAGTAATTTTTTAAGTATAGAAAGTGAGGAAGTTAGAAAGGCATCGTTTTTCAACCATCATGTATTTAGTAGATTCAGGCAAGAATCATCAATGGATGATAGAACAGGATATGTCCATAATTTCTGAGACTCTCCCACAGAATGCTTAAATTTGCAAAGGAAATACCGTAATTTTACTTGGAACAGCCTGGTAAATACAACCTTAACTACATAATTAAATCTGATATCACCAGTTATGGAATAAACAGATTTATTTGCAAACAGATATAATGTACTGAGAAGGGAGTACTATCATTTTTTTTTTTTTGCAGTTTTTGGCCGGAGCTGGGTTTGAACCCACCACCTCTGGCATATGGGGCTGGCACCTTACTCCTTTGAGCCAAAGGTGCCACCCGTGGGAGTACTATCATTTTGGTGGTACTCCTGGCAAAACATGTATAAGCTGAATCTAACTATGAGGATAGAAAACCAGGCAAACACAAACTGAAGTAAATAGCCTACATGTTAAAAAAACTGTTACAGTAGGGTGGCGCCTGTGGCTTAAAAGGGTAGGGTGCCAGCCCCATATGCTGGAGGTGGTGGGTTCAAACCCAGCCCTGGCCAAAATAAAAAATAATAAATAAATAAATAAATAAATAACTGTTACAGTCATGAAAGACAAAGGAAATCTGAGGACTTGTTCCAGACTAAGGAAAATCAAAGTGAAATGAAAACTAAATAAAATGTGTGGTACTAGATGGATTGTAGATCAGAAAATTGGAATTTTCTGTAAATGACATTGTTGGGATAATTGACCACATTTACATATAGTCTCAAATGAGATAAAGAATAATACTGTATTAATGTTAAATTCCTGATTTTGATAACTGTACTGTGTTTGCATAAAAGAATGTCCTCATTTTCAGACATTAACAGTGTATTTGGGGGTAAAAGGACATGTTTGTGGCTGTCTCTCAAATGGTTCAGAAAAATATGTATACTAGGGGTGCCAAAAAGTATATACACATTTTAAGAGATCTAGTTGGAAGTATATGAATTGCAGGTAAAAAGGATGTGTGTAGGTACACTTGCTCAGTAATGGTATCATCAATTCAAATTTGAAAGGTACTACATAGACAAAATCTTTTAAAATATGTATGGGTACCTTTGGTATATGTACATATGTATATATGAATGTGTATGTATGTTTATGCATCTATGTATAGAGAGCCAGAGATAGAGACAGAAGCAGAGAGAGAGATAAAGGCAGTGAGTGCACAACAATGTAAAATATTAACAGTGAAGGTATTAGGGTGAAGTACAAACAAGGGCTCTTTATATTATTATTTTTTCTTTTTTTAAATTAAATGATAGCTATGTACATTAATGCAATCATGGGGTACAATGTGCTGGTTCTATATAAAATTTGAAATGTTTTCATCAAACTGGTCAACATAGCCTTCACGGTATTTTCTTAGTTATTGTGTTAAGACATTTATATTCTACACCGAGTAAATTTCACATGTACCCCTGTAAGATGCACCATAGGTGTTGTCCCACCAATCATTCTTCCTCCATCTATCCTCCCCCCTCCCCTCCCTCTCCCCTTCTTCATATTATTCTTGAAACATTTTTTTGAAAATTTGAAATTATCTGGAAAAAGATGTACCTCTCCCCACAAAAGGAATTTGGGCTTCAAGTACTGAGTAGGTTAAATTCTTGGCTACTTCATTTATTGGCTGTGTGATAACAGAAAAGATACTTAATTTCTGAATTTGCAGTTTTTGAGTTTTAAATAGGTCATTGAGCCTGCCTACCTCCTACGTTCATGGTAAGGATTAAATGAGATGATGCATTTAATATGTTTTGAGTAGTAATGTGGAAAGAGGGAATGCTCAATAAAAGTTAACTCTCCTTAATGGCTTTTGTTATGTGTTTTTTTTTTTTTTTTTT
>NW_003854129.1:0-3863 GCF_000181295.1 Otolemur garnettii
GGCTATTTTTTGGTTGTAGCCATCATTATTGTTTGGTGGGCCCGGGCTGGATTCGAACCTGCCACCTTAGGTGTATGTGGCTGGAGCCTTAGCCACTTGAGCCACAGGCGCCGAGCCGATAAGGTATTTTCTTGTTCTGGCTTCTCTTGAGATGTTCTCTTTGCCCTCAGTTCTCTGAGTTTGGATATTAGATGCTGTGATGCTTGATTTTATGTGCCAAGTTGGCTGGGCCATGGTACCCAGTTATTTGATCAAACATTACTCTGATGTTTCTCTGAAGGTGTTTTTTGATAAAATTAAACATTGCAATCAGTGGGTTTTGAGTAAAGCAGATAAACATACATAATATGAACTGGCCTCAACCAGTCAGATGAAGGACTAAACAGAACAAAACCTGACCTCCCCTTAACAAGAAGGAATTCTGCCAGCAGATAGTCTTTGGACCTGAACTTCAATTCTACCCTGAGTCCCCAGCCTACCAGCCCACCCCATCAGATTTTGGTCTTGCCAATCATCCTCACATATGTGAGCCAGTTTTCTAAAATGAATACCTCTCTCTCTCTCACTTCCTCTCTGTCTCTCTCCCTCCTATTAGTTGTCTTTCTTTAGAGAAATCTTCCTAAGGTTTGTATGCCTAGATGTAGAGTTTTTAGTATTTACTCTGCTTACTAGTCTGGGCTTTGTGGTTTGGTATCTGTCTTTAATTTTAGAAAAATATTTCCTCTTTTCTCGTGATAGATAATCTTATGGGTCAACTTGGACCGTGTTTTGGGATGAGATTAACATCTCAATTGGTGAATTTTGGGTAAAGCAGATTGCCCTCCATAATGTGGGTGACATTCATTCATCAGTAGTAAGGCCTGAGTTCCCCAAGCAAGAGAGAATAAGAGGGAATTCTCCAACAGAGAATTCTCCATCTCAAAAAAATAGAATAAAATAAATAAATAAAAGGTATTTTTTAATAATAAAAAAATTATAAACTGGTGCTGTACATCAGTTAACTGGAGCCAGCTCAAGTACTTGCTTGATTGACCCAAACACCTATGCTAGAGGAAAAGACATGATTAGAGGTGTACATACTGTTTATATAAGTCTCAGATATTCTTTCTATTCATACTGTCTAGCATTCTGTACAAAAATACTGCACACACATGCACACACACATAAGTACTATTGTCAAGAGGTAAAGATACAATCATCAGAAGAAGACAGCCAATAGAGGGAACTCTAAGGCAGGAATTTTCAAAGACAAAAAGTTAATATGTTCAAGTGCCAAATGCTGTGGTTCTCAGTCAAGATGATTGTGCTCTCCAGGTGGACAACTGGCAATGTGTCAAGACATTTTCAGTTGTCATGCCTGGGAATTGGCATTTAGTAGGTAAGGTCAAGAAGGCTGTAAGACATCTTACAATGAATGCACAGGACAGTCCCCCACAATAAAGAATAGTCCTGTCCATAAAGACAACAATGCCACTGGTTACATATACTGATGTAGGGGGAAAGGTGGACTGCATGCACGAACACATGAAGAGTTTCGGCAGAGAGAGGAGGGGAAGTATAGAACAAAAGAACCTAACACACGTGCTAGAAACATTTTGCAAAATGACATCAGAGATGAAAATTCCTTCAACGGGATTACAACACAGAGTGGATGTGGCAGAGGAAAGAACAAAATAGGTCAGTAAAAATGGACCAAACTAAAATACAAGAAGACAAATCAGTGACCAAGAAGAGAATGTAAAAGATGTAAAACAATACTACACAGTTCCACATATGCATAATTGAAGGCCCAGAAAGGGAAGAGAGAGAATAGAAGAAATATTTAAAGAAAAGAAGGCTGAAAATTCTTCAAAATTAATGAAATATGAAAAAAGTCCAAAGTATAAAAATTAAAAACACACTAAGATGTGTCATAATAAAGCTGCTACACCACAAAGAAAATTTTGCAGACAGCCAGAGAAAGGAAACATGTAGCTGACCAATAACAAGAAATACAGTAGACTTCTCATGCAAAACTGTGCAGCCTAGAAGCCAGTGGAGCAATCTCATTAAAATACTGAACAGAAAAATTACAACCTGTGAAAAATAAGGATGACGTGAAGACTTTTCAGATAAACATAACCTGAGAGAATGTACATCCAGCAGCACTGCACCATAACAGTGCTCTAAGACATTCATCATCCAGAGGAACACGATACCACACACAAATGTGGACTTACCCATAGAAATGACAACCACCAGAAATGATGATAATATGCATACACATAGAAGATATTTTTCTTTGTCATTAATCCCTTCATAAATAATTGACTAGGATAGCATCAAGATGGCCAAGTAGGCACAGGTAGTATGCACCTCTTCCACGGAGAGGGACCAGAATACTAAGAATATTCTCACATTTCAAACAGATCATCCAGGAGAAAACACTAGAATTCACCAGGGAAGAATATGAAGCACCAAAAGTGGGTAAGGAGAGGGGCTAGGGCCACTTGCCTAGCTGTGGACTGGCTAATGGCTAAGAGAAGCTCCTGGAAGTGTGGAACAGTAAGAGAGAGGCCCCTAGGACTCCACTCTCTGAGATGAGCATTTACAATCCTGACTACAAGAGAATCCCCCGAATCACACGAGTCCCAGGCCTAACGTAGGGAGCTGCTTGGAGATTGCACAGAGGCATTGCTCAAGAAAGTGAACGCATACCCAATCCCACAGACACCCGAGTCTAGAGCAGCCTGAGCTGGGTGGCATTCTGACAGCCTAGATGCTGGGCAACTGCAGGCACACCTACAGCCACTGCATGGCTCTCAGGAGGGATAGAGCAGCACAGGCACTGCCGCCTGCCCCTAGGAAGGTGCCCACCACCCTGATACACTCTGCTGTTGAGACTGAGACATGAGCACACAGCATTTTCCAGTCTCTCACCCATGCTGCCTGCCTAGGTGGGGCCCCAGCCTTTCTGGTTACAGATCAAAGGTGACATTTTCAGAGTTTGACAATGGGAAGTGCTTCCCACTCAGGCTGAATTAGGGCCGGCATTGCTGTTGCATCTACGTAGCTGAGGAGGGACGGAAAACCAGACATTCTAGCGTGTATCTGGGACAGTGCCCAGCACCATACATTCAGCTGCTGTGGGATAAAGAAGTCTCAAGCAAACTGCACTCCCTCCCCGCCCCCAGCCGGTTTTCTGCCAGTGCAGTCCTGCCCCTGACCTGCAAATGATAGTGCCAAGGCACCATTTTGGAAGTTTCAAGCTGGGTAGCTCCTCATGCTTAGATTGAATTCAGGCCGATGCATCTGTAGTCCTACCCAGCTATAGAGGAACAGGGAAGTACACTCTCTCCTCCGTACTCCTAGGACCATTCCAGCTGCCTTCCTACATGCTCCTGTGATAGAGACACAAGCAGACCACATACTACACAATTTCTTGCCCATACTTCTGACCTGAAAGGGGACCTGCCTTTCTCATTGCAAATCCATAGCTGGAACTATTTAACACTGGGCTCCCCTTCACCCTCAGGCTGATGTGGCTGCAGCTGCGACTCAGCTGGGAAGGAACAGGGGACACCAAGCTCTCCTAAACACACTTTGGACAATACTCACTGTCCTGTTACAGGCAGCCGTAGGGTTGGGGACTAGCCTGCCCAATCCTTTGGAGGTAACAGGAACATCACTTGGGTCCTAGTGGGTGGCTTCACCACTGCTGTTGCCACCTCAGAGATCACACCAGCTGCTCAGAGGCCTGAGTATGCACACACGCACCCAGCCCTCTGCTCCAACTACTAGCTTCCAAGCAAGCCACCTGAAGGGCCACAAATGGCCTCTTGTGACATACTAACACCACACCCCGCATAAGTTGCTCTGGGACC
>NW_003854130.1:0-3863 GCF_000181295.1 Otolemur garnettii
GATATTTGTGATCTCTAGATGAATGGGCAGTAATTTCCAGTCACTTTATAATAATTTTGAAGAAGTTGGATGCACCTTCCATCAAAATAGCAGAAAATCAAACCCTCTCCCAATCTTATAAAGAAATACATCTTTTTGACTTACTATTCAATTTCTGGCAGCAAGGATTTCCTAGTATAAACTATTTTAAAGCTAAATAAAAAAAATTTGGTAGGGATCTCTGTAATTAACTAGCCTATAGCTGATGATTCTGTGACAAAACTGCTTATTGTCCCAAAATAGATATCCTCCTCTTATTCTGTTAATAATAGAACCATGTAATTTAACAGAGCACGTTGATGCCCAGAGTTAAGATTTCATTTTTCTACCTCCTTTGAAGCTACATATACCATTTGAGCAGCTTATGGAAGATGAGTTAAAGTAATGGGCAACTTCTAGGTCTGGCCTATAACGTATAAACTGCGCTGTATACCTTTCCTGCCCACCAGCTGGAATGCGGATGTGATGGAGAGAGCTGGAGCAGCCACATGTGTCCCCAGGATGTATACTGGGTGGTGATGTATGCTGGGTGGAAAATCTATCAGGTTGCTCTAACAAATTACCTGCACTGGGCGGCTTTAACAATAGGTAGTATGCCTGACAGCGTTCATGGGGCTAACAGTCTAAGATGAGGATTTCAGGATGCTTGGGTTCTAGTGAGGGCCCTCTTCTCTTTGTATCCTCAGATGGCAGAAAGGGAGCTAGAGCACTTTTGGGGGTTAGTATTATAAGGCACTAATCTCATTCATGATAGCTCCCCCTTCTGTCCTAATCACCTACCCAAAGCCTACCTAATACACATTGGTCATGAGGATTTCAAAATGTGAATGTTTAGGAAAACAGTCCATAAGAGATGGAAAGAGCTTGATCCAGTTCTAGACTATGCACGTGAACTGAGAGCAATAAACTCTCTCTAACAGATTAACACACTGTTATATTGACCTTTGCTATGCAATGCAAAAAAGGTACCCTAACTTATAAAACTGACATCAGTATAAATTCTATACTAGGCTACTGAATACAGGGGTTAATTCTGATTCAACTACTTACTACTTAAAGTCTCTCGGCGTCAAATTTCCTTCCCTTCTATAAAATATGAGTTGCTGGGAGGATTAGGATAATTAATCCATGTAAGTGCATGCCTCTGTTCTTGACATAAAATAAGTCTTCAAGAATATTAGGTAGTCTTAATATTATTCCAGTATATCAAGCTAGTCATATAGATGCATTTTTGGCAAATAATTATCTGAAGAGTTTCTTTGAAAGTTATGTTTTGTCAGATTACATGTCCTAAGGATACTGCAGTGATATCTTTTAGGGATTATATTGACTAAATTTTTGTATGAAATAGAACTTCATAATTTTTTTTAAAGACAAAGTCTCACTCTCTTGCACTGGGTAGAGTGCAGTGCTGTTATCATAACCCACCACAATCTCAAACTCCTGGGCTCAAGTGATGGCCCTGCCTCTGCCTCCTGAGTAGCTGGACTGCAGGCATGTGCCACTGTGTCGGACTAATTTTTTTCCTATTTTTAGTAGAGATGAATCTGAGCTCACGCAGTCCTCTCTTTTCAGCCTCTCAGAGTGCTAGGTTTACAGGTAAGAGTCACCACACCAGGTCTGAACTTCTTGACATTAATTACTTTTTTGACTATAACTAGATTGGATTCAGGATTCAATTTTAAGTAAATAATTTCATTCTCAGAAATGTCCTTGTTTCATTTCCATGAAGAGGTGGATGATGTATCCAGGCCTATATCCTTGAGGCTGAGTCATTTTCAAATGAGTTCATCAACCCTATCACCAGCTTGAAGTCTCTGGACCTTAAGCACATGTCTAAAATCCCTGTGTGCTGGTCACATTTTAAAGATTGCTTCTTTTTAACTCAGGCTCCCCAGAAAATTCTCAATAGCTTTGCTACAAGTAACATTCAATAATCTGTGAGTGCCACCTGTATAATATGGGATTCCCTAACTATACTGGATCAGCTTTTTGAAAGTATGACTATATGTGTTGTACAGAAAGATGGTTTCCTAATCAAATAAATTTGGGAAATGATAAATTAAACAAGATTAATTATTTTTCTTTCAATGAAGAACTTCCTCACAGACTTTAACATGGGAAATACATGTCAAAAATCTCCAGAAAAGAGTATTGACTGAAGTATGTTCCAGGTTTTCTTGATCAAGTAGTTATTGTTTTCTTAAAATTATTTTTACATAGACCTAATATGAAACCATTGTTTGGAAATACTAATTCTTTTTCTTTTATTATTAGATCATAACTGTGTACATTACTGCATTTATGGGGTACAATATGCTGATTTTACATACAATTTGGAATGTTTACATCAAACTGGTTAATACAGCATTCACCTCCCTTATTTACTTGTTGGCTTTAGACATTTATACTCTACTATTAATATATTAGACATGTACCTTTGCAATATGCAAAGTAGGTGAAGTCCCATCCCTTACCCTCTGCTGTGGGAATGCAAACTAATACTAAGTTTTTGATCAGCTTATGCAGGGTGATTGGAGAGCTACAAGGGTTTCCACTGACATAACTGTCCCACCAGTATAAGCCATTAGTCAAGTGCTTTCTTGGATCTATCTCTTGCTCTTAAATCCCTCTAGATATTATGCATTAAAATAATGACCATTCCCAGGTCCAGTCTTCAGGCCCAGAGTCTTCACCGAAGCTTGCAGCTGAGGCCACTATCAGCCTAACAGCCAAGAACCTGAATTTTGTTCAAGGCTTCAACAGGGTATCTTGCCCATTAAGCACATCATTGGCTTTGAGTTCACCCTGACACTATTACTCCTTATGGATGATGTGCCCTTTTTTTTTTCTCATAAGCTGAGAAAATTATCTTAATTGCTCAAAAATGCTGCAAGAATTTCCATTCTGGAAATTGGAATTTAAAGTACATAGCTAGAATCCTCGACATTGTAACTAAACAAACTGCAAATTTCATTAACTGTCAGAAGAAATTGGAATCGGGACATTGCTGACAATATTGTTTATACAATATGCAAGAAGACATATGGAGAAGTGAATGGACTATCTGGAGACTTAACTCTGGTTATTGTTTCACACTATTTAATAAGAACATGATTGTTCTGTGCAGACCTATGCCCAGGACACACCTCACTCAGTGAAAGATTTCTATCAATAATACAGAGATGAAAGCTACCATTGAAGTCTGTTATCTGGGCAAACTCTTGGCTGCAGATGTAAGAAACCATTTTAATAGCCCAGCTCCAGCCACTACTTAAACTAATAATCCTCCAGTCCCATAAGAAGGTGATCTGATGTAGTAAGTATGGTGAGCCAAGCCTGTGCACTTGACAGTACTACTAAGCTTGAGTTCTAGCTCTGCCATTTACGAGGCAGGTGACCTTGGTCAAGTTACTTAAACTCTTACATTTTAAATACCTTCATCTATAAAAATGAATCCAATTTCTTGGGTTGCTGTGAGGAATAAGAGAGAGAGATTATGTACTAGGCTTGCACGTAGGTAGTATGTAATAAATATAACCCCAGTATCAATGACTATAGGTATTATTTAATAAACATGCCCGCCCATACATGAATACATGCACACACTCCTGTAATGATGAAAGACTCCAGCCTTATTGCTGTTTTTTCCCAATTCATGTCTACAAAATGGTATACTTGGCTGACAGCTCTTAACTGCTGTTATCAGTCATGTTAGATGTCATGTGTAAAGCACATGAGGTTCAGCTTTGGGGAAGGGAAGACAACAGTTCACATGTTGGAAATCAGTGTGAGCTGCATACGTTGCTGGACACTGTACAGAG
>NW_003854131.1:0-616 GCF_000181295.1 Otolemur garnettii
TTTTTTTTTTTTTTGAGAAGAGTCTTATTTTGTCACTCTTGGTAGAGTGCCGTGTTGTCATAGCTCACAGCACCTCAAACTCTTGGGCTCAAGTGATGATTCTCTTGTGTCAGCCTCCTGAGTAGCTAGGACTACAAGGGCCCACCACAACACTCAGCTAATTTTTAGAGATGGGGTCTTGCTCCTTGTCAGGCTGGTCTCAATCCCATGAGCTCAGGCAATCCACCTGCCTTGGCCTCTGGGAGTGCTAGGATTATAGGCATAAAATTTTTTTTTTTTGGCCAGGGCTGGGTTTGAACCTGCCACCTCTGGCATATGGGGCTGGTGCCCTACTCCTTTGAGCCACAGGCGCTGCCCCTACAGGCATAAATTTTAAATTTTGAAGTTTTTGACTATTATAATAATACTTAGTTTAAAATTAAAAATGCAGCTATGCAAAAAAACATTTTTTTCTTTATATGCTTACTTTACAAACTTTTTTCTTACTTTTACTTTTAAAACCTTTTTGTTAAAAACTAAGATGTAGGCTCGGTGCCTGTGGCTCAAGCGGCTAAGGCGCCAGCCACATACACCTAAGGTGGCAGGTTCGAATTCCCAGCCCAGGCCCGCCAAACAA
>NW_003854131.1:1805-3862 GCF_000181295.1 Otolemur garnettii
AAAAAAAAAAAAAAGCAAAACAAACAACTGAGTGTGAAAGCCAGCTCTACCACTGCCTACCTGAGTGGGTGCAGCTGCCTCAAGCCTGCGTCCTGCTACCTACATGGCACCTGGACCAGCCCCGCAGCCTGCAGAGGGCAGGGCGAGTGCTGCTGGACCCTGACAACAGTGTGAGGCTGGAGGTGACATCAGGTGCTCATTCCTCTGTCTACAAAACCAGATTATGGACTCCAGACAGGAGGGCAGGATCTCACCATCTTTGACTCCACGCCCCAAAGGGCACTATGCATATAATAGGGACTCCAAAAATGATTGCTAAAATATAGTGGACACTGTTCACCTGGTCACAGAACACCGAGATGTAAGTGGCTAAATTCTAAACAGGAGGGCACCCAAGGAAGCCCAAGGTCCTCAAGGTGAATTCTGACCCGAGGAGCCCAAAGGGGAACATGCCTGGCCCCACCACGCCCACCACTGCCATGCCACTCTGTGCCTTGGCCCACAGGCACTACTGCAGCCAGTGTGGCACTGACATACTTTGCGAATCTCACAGTGGTTGCGTTCCGAGGCACAAACCCAGTGTGGAATTGAATCTGGAACATCTTCATGGAGGCCATCTGCCAAGAGAAAGAAATTCCTTGCACGGGCAACAAGAAAACTAAATCTTCAGGCTGCAGAAAACACCCTCTCCATAAGAATGACGGGTGCCACATCACAGCAAACAGTTCTCACTTAACAAGTTCCAAGGGCCTCTGCCCTGTGCACTGTGTTCCAGGTACTCCAGGCATATACAGGGTTCTGGGCCACACCCTTGGGCCTTATGCTGGGGTAGGGGTGGGTGGAACTGGTGGGAGCTGAGGGGCATGAGAAACTGTGTGGGTCCCAGGCCTGGGAAGGGCAGTGACAAGGCCAAAGCCCAGCAGACACCCATGAGGAGGACTTGCAGTCCTGGAGGCTCTCGGAGAAAGGCCTGGACTCTTGAAGCTAAAATCCCTGTGGCCACAGGAGATGTACTGTGAGAAAGCTAATGGCGCTCACTCAACACCAAAAAAAAAAAAAAAAAAAAAAAAAACAACTAAGATGTAATATAAACATGGATCTAGGCACTGACAAGGCCCATGACCACTATAGTGTCACCTACACAGCTGTCTGTGGTGACCATCCAGATCACCATGCTGGGAGTGCTTGGCCACATCACTTGCCCATTTGTACTGGGGCTGTCTTTCTCTGTCTGCTCTTTGGTGTTCAGCTGTTCTAGACAGGTCCTCCAACTGAGACACATGCTGCAAACATCTTCTCCTTTGGTGCCTCCTACTGTGTCTGCTGATAAAAATGCTCTTAATTTGAATTATGTGTAAGTTGTCATGCTTTTCTTTTATAATTAGCTCTTTTCTGCTCAAGACATTTTTGTCTAACTGTAGGTAATGAAGATGCTCCATATCTCCTTCTAGATGCTGTACAATGGAGCCCTTTCAAGTGCAGGCACATGGCACATCCTGTGTAAGTTTGCACATGCTGTGAGAAAGAGGCTCTTCTGTCGCCAAACAGGAATCCCTGGCCCTGCCCTTCCCCACAACACAGCAGTGGCTCTGCTGCCCACCATGTCAGTAGGTCTCCCCTTTGCCCCAGCACTGTGTGGCCCCAATGGTCTGAATGTTTGTTCACATACTAAATACCCACCCCCGTGGAATCTGGGCAGTGCCTTTAAGAGCTGGTGCAGTCACAGGGGAGGGCCATGCGTGGAATCACTGCCCAGCAGAGAGGCCCAGAAAGCCCCTCTCCTCCTAAAGAGGTGAGGCAGCCCTTAGCAGGTGCTGTTTTTCCTGCTCATGACCTTGGGTTTCCAGGCCTGGACTGTGAGAAATAAACTCCTGACCCTGCACGCCAAGTGAGGTTTGAGGTTGCTGTGAGCTGTAACACCATGACATTCTAGCCTAGGGGACAAGAGTGAAACTCTCTCAAAACAAAAAGTAAAGAGCAGTGCCTGTGGCTCAAGGAGTAGGGTGCTGGTCCCATATGCCAGAGGTGGCGGGTTCAAACCCAGCCCTGGCCAAAAA
>NW_003854132.1:0-3861 GCF_000181295.1 Otolemur garnettii
ACAGGAGATTACATTTTGCTAAAGAATAAAAAGGGCATAAGCCCCAGGCGATGAGGGGGGAGGTGGTGGTGAGGGAAGGGAACTCTTTAAAGGCAAGGAGAAGTCCACATAAGCTGTTTTGAAACCAAAGGTGACAAAAACCGACGAATGTTGCAGGGTTTTCTCGTGGGAGTCTGCATTAGCCCGCCTCCCGCGCCCCCGGCCACGCGGAGTAGGGTCCGGGAGGCGGGGCTCCCCGCCGACAGGGCGGCGCCGTCCGGCCGCCTCCCGGGCCGAGATCCCGGGGTGTGCGTGTCGCCCCACTAGGGCGAGGCCACGGGCAAAGCGGGTCCTGCACGACGACACGAAGCCTGAAGGGCCGCGGCCGGAGCCCAGGACGGCAAAGGTGCCGGGGCCTCCCAGCAGAGGCCACGCTCCTGGCCGGAAAACAGGTCGACCCAGTGCCTGCGGCCGCGGCTACAAACCGAGAAGTTCTGCGTGGTCGGGCTCAGGCTCGGGCGGGCGCAAGCCCAATGGACGAGAGGTCAGGGCGCAGGCGCGCAGTGGTCCGCAGGCGCCATAAAATGTAATAACCACCCTCCCGACCCCGGAAACCGGAATCCTCCCGGTCGGGCGCAGGCGCAGTGGTGGCTGGCGGGGACGCAGCGCATGCGCAAGCTCGGAGAGAGCGATGGGCGGGGTGTTAACAACGCTGCAATGGCTGCCCGCGAGGGTCGGAGAAGCCGAGCTCTGGGCTCCTCTCACAAGCCGACTTCCTGACGCCGCCAGTGGGCGGGGTCCCCCGGGCCATTGCCGCCGTCATGTATCCACCGTCGCCGCTGCCGCCGCCGCATCGGGACTTCATCTCGGTGACGCTGAGCCTTGGCGAGAACTACGACAACAGCAAGACCTTGCGGCGGCTCTCCTGCTGGAGGGTGAGGTTTGGGGCGGCCGACCCGGGGCTGGGGCAGCTGCACCCCCCGCCGCCCTCCGGGCCTGCCACTTTGGTGGGCGGGGGCACCGTCCGCACTGGCCTGATGTCCCCCCACGCCACCCCTGGCCACCCTCTGTCCTGCGGAAAGGGGCAGCCGTTCATTTCGGGCGGCGGAGCTCCGAGTCGACTTGCCTGCGCCCGTGTCAGCCGCCCGCGTTCTGCGGGAAGGTGGTCGTGGCAGGCGGCCCAGAACCCCGGCTGATTGTCCGGGCTTCGTTCTCTGTTTCTGCAAGCTGCTGCCCCGGGCGCCGACTCCTCTTGGGGCGGAAACCTAGAGTCCCCGTAGCGTACGCGCTCCTTGGTACGACGAGTAAGGACGAGCCCTGCTGGGTTAACTAGGGTGTTCGTAGCGGTCTCGGGCCGAAGGGCATTGACACCACATCGGGGCAGGTGCGCGTCCGGGTCGGGTGCCCGAGCCAGAGACGGGAATCTCGGGCGTCTTCTCTACTGCCGATGAGACGGGACACTAGTATTTCTGCGTTTGTTCTTATAGTCGTGTCTCATGATATCTGCTGTAGATCGTCCCAGCAGTGTCATCCCTGCTGAGAGGGTACTTGTCCCTATTCAAAACAAGTGGGGCCGGACACTGCTGGATCTTCTGAATTACTCATTGTCCTCACTGAATTGTGACGGTTGAGTTGAAGAGACTTTCAGCTACGGGTATCTTCCGTAAGAAATGTCATTCTCTGTCCTTCCCTTAGAAATGGAAGCAACTGTCGAGATTACAGCGGAATGCCATTCTCTTCCTCTTCGCCTTTCTGATTCTCTGTGGACTCCTGTCCTACACCAGCTTGGCTGACCAGTGGAAAGGTATCTGGGACACGTGTGCCTGAGGGGTACTCGTCTTGAGGGGCTGAGGGTTGCCTGGGCAGAAGCGATCTTGCCTTCTACCATAAACAGCTCCAGGCGGCAGATATGGCAAGGAATTGGCAAGAGGTGAAGATAAAGAGAAAGGTAGAAGTGTATTTAAATTTAAGCTTCTGGCTAGAATGCAGATGTTAATTTGATGCTGTGTGGCTGCCTTCTAGGTGTCTGGTGTAAGTACTGACGTCTCTGGCCATTCTCTTTGTAGCGTGAATTAAGTCGTCAGCTAAAGAGTTACGTGAATAAGTACACAGATCTCCTAGCACTGGGGAGAGGTCTGGTGAGGAGGTAGAGACTCTTCTGAATTTCACCAAGATTGTTGTGTGTAGGGGGAAGGTAAAGAGCTGCTGCAGGTTGCTCAGACAGATTGCCTGTCTGCCACTGTGCTGTACTTTCTGGAGTGGAAAGCGATCGGGGGAGCCTTGGGGTGTGTGTTGTGGATAAGGAGACAGACTGCCAAGTGCTTGTAAAAAGACCCATTCCCTTTGGCCATTCCGGAATTCATTTCAGTGACTTTTCGTTCTCGTTGTGTTGCTGTGTAGCGGACAACACCCACAGGTGTTTTGGGAGGGAGTTTATTTACATCTCTCTGAGCCTGTGACATGTTTGAAGTAAAGTAGATTCTCTTATTCAGCTTTGAGTGTCAGGCCAGCAGAAGAGCAGAAGAGGCCAGAAGTCCCTGGGTTGAAACCAGCAAATCCACCCGTCTTACCAGCTCCTCAGGAGGCAGATGGTAACCGAGAGGACATTCCAGGGATTTTATCTCAGGTACTTGTAGTAGACCAAGCATGCGATTGTGCTGGGGCTCCTTCCAGAAGTGTTTCAAACTAGTAAATGTTATTTCAAACAGATTGAGAAGAGTTATTATTTTCCTTCCCACGCGTTTTGTGTTTTTACCTCATGCTCGTTCATTCTGGGTTGGATAACGCTTGGGAAAAGCAAGACACGTGCTCCTCTCTTCATTCTCTTTGAACGCTGACCCTGGGCTGGTTCCTGTCTTAGGTGCTGGCTTCCAGCAATGAATAAAATAGACTTGTCCCTTCTCTAGGGTGGCCTCAAACGGGGTGGGGGGTGGTGGTGGTGAGAAGCCAGCAACAAAGAGGAGGAGGCGTGTGGCGTGGCACATGGTGTTTGTCCTGTGTGGAAGAGAATGGGACGTGGAGAGGAATAACCGGTGTGGGGGGCAACCTCTCTGAGGACAAGGCATTGAGGACGAGACCTGGAGGCTGAGAAGCCAGTGGCACTAGGCAGAGAGGACAGCCAGGTTGAGCCTTAGTGAGACTGAGGGAGGCAAGGAAGACTCCAGCATGTTCCAGGGAAGTGAAATTCTCAGGGGGCTGAGGAAGGGGAGTTGGGTCAGGATAGCTGTGGTCCTGTGGGTCCTGGAGGGGACATGCACAGGAAGATGTTAGGGTAGACTGGACGTCTGAGGTGTTTGCTGTGGAAATTGTTCTAGCTGCTGGGTGGAGACAAAGATTGGAGCTGCCTGGCTGTGGGGGTGGCGTGGGTTGAAGGAGGCTCCACAGGGCAAGGTTGGGCTGGGTGCATGTGTATGTGGGGAGGGTCCCCATGGGGAGGGGCCCGTGAAGGCTGAACAGAATCCAGTTTGGGGACGCTGAGGCACTTGGTTATGAGCTGTCTACTTTGAGGTGCCTGGAAGGCAGCATGGAGATGTTAGCAGGTGGGTGGTTGGTGTTGGGAGCAGAGTCTTGGTAAGGGAAGCAGGTTTGGGAAGTCCCTGGGTACAGGTGACATGTCATCTGGAAAGATGGAAGAAGAGGTCCGGCCTAGTCTGGTGGGGGTAGGGGGAACAGGGGCACTGGACACTGGGGATGTGTCTTGAGGCAGCAGGAGAACCCAGAAATCGCCTGTCAATGAGAGGTGACTCTGGAAGGAGAAGGTCCGTGACCTGGGTGCCATTGAGAACCAGCTCCCAGTACAGTCCCAACTGCCATGTGCTGCTTGGAACCCTGTGAGTTTTCTTGGGGTTTTAGTTAAGAGACTGCGTTTAAGAGGTGTTGGAG
>NW_003854133.1:0-234 GCF_000181295.1 Otolemur garnettii
AGAGGTATTTTTTTCCTGTTTCACAAATATTTTAGAGTTTTAATTCTATTTTTATTTTCAAAAAACTCAAACATCTTATTTTAAAGCTTAACTATACTATGAGCTTAGTTTATCTTTGAAAAATAAATTGTAGAACAATTTTTCTCCTTATATCATTTTAAAAACTTATTTGCTTCCTTTTTGCCTTTTCATTTTTCTGTTCTTTTTTTTTTTTTTTTTTTTTTTTTTTTTTTT
>NW_003854133.1:1436-3860 GCF_000181295.1 Otolemur garnettii
AAATAGATGAAAGCCCAGGGCGTTTATTGAAAAACATTAAAGGAGTCCAAACCTCCCTCTTGGAATCTGAGACTCCGCTGCACTAGGACTGAAATCTCACCCCAGGGCTAAACAATGTGCAAAGTACTACCAAGCAACAAGAACATTCCTTGCTTCCTGAAATATAAAGATTATGATAATGAATACTTGTAGATTATAGGATTGCAAAGAACTCGGCTTTTGCCTGTAGATTTTATGACCTCTTTTGAGAATCCCTGTATTTTGGAAGTGAGTCATGCTCGTATCTTTTACGAAATGATGCTAAATAAACTTGTTTCTCCACAACCCCTCACTCAGGTTTTCCAATTATCACAAATTCTTTGTTTGAGTCTGAAATCTTTGACTTTACTATGTGTACTAAGATGGTCTCTCCCACTAAAAAAGATGATATCAAAGAAGACGCGTGTCCTTTATATAGTTATTAAACAATTCTAGCACGTGTTCAAAAGACGTAAGCGGTATTGAATTTTTAATGCAAATCACTTCTTTCTTCTAAAGATACAGAGTTTGTTTTTTAGAATAGTTGTTAGGAATAAAAAAATACTGTGTAATTAGAGAATTTTGAGCTTGATTCCTGGCTCCACCATCTACTAGCTGTGTCCCTGTTAAACCTCTGAAGTCTCATCTCTGAACTGGGATGTCTAATAAGACAATTTTCACAGAATCTTTTAAATACATATTAAATGAAAACTTCCAAGTATGCTAAGCACTCAGTGAAAGCTTGATAGATGTTGTATTTTAGATTTGGCAGAATGCATGGCTAATTTAAAAAATTTAAGAATTTAGAATGATTTTAAGTATAATCAAATAATTTGTGTTTCTGTGACATAAACGGGATAACTTACAGATATATTTCCAAAGGGATCATACCATATTTGTCCGATTTAAATTGCTTCATTCTGTAGATTACTATTGTCATGAAGAAGGACTAATTTGATAAGTGCAAAGAAATCTGACAGTTTTTAGAAACTTTTCCTGATTATGTACTTTGAAATTACGGTGTAGTAAGGTGCATTTAGCAATTCCTTTGAGAATCTATGCCAAATCTCTGCTAAATGGAACTTTTAAAATTATTTGCTATAAACAGCATTCTTATTTCATTTTAGCTTTTTCAAACCTAATGATTATGATGTCCTATTTTATCCAGTGTGACTAGGCACTCTGTTCTCAATCTTATGATGATGTGTATGTTCAGTTACAAGAAATGAACTTTTCATTTACTGGTATTCACTGATCTTATCCTATGTGGCATATCACAATGTGTTCAATGTGAAATATGTATCCTACATCTCCAAGCACATCTTAACTCCCATTTCATTGCCTATATATCTTTGTATTTCCTTCACCGCTATCATAATTCACACCAATGTCATCTCTGACTTGCGAAAGTACCAACCCCCTAACTTTTCATTTCCCCAGATTTGCCTCTCATACTCTCTGTATTGTTGCAGGCATGACTCAACTTTCCAGAATGACTGCATCCCATTTGCTTTAGGATGGGAACCAGCTCCTAAGGAGCTTACAAAGCACATCACCTCTGCTCCTTCCTGCTTTCTACTTCCTCTCCTTCATGCTCTCCACCCCAATCAAACTGGCGTGTTTCTTGCCCTGCGTTAGTTACATCCTCTGCTCTTTCACCTTCCTCTTTAATGCCTATTATGCCCTTTCTCATCCCAGCTTTCCCTACCAGCCCCCCAATTGGTTATATTCTCTGTAATCCTTAAATCCTAGTTTATAACTCACTGATTCTAGGGACATGTCCCCAATCCCATCTCTACACAGATCTGTAGTCTTTTTTCTATTTTCTAAACATCTTTTTTATTTTTACTTCAGTTATCATTAAATTATCAATCTATGATATATATTCTTCGTTTCTGTATCTTTCTACCCTTGCTGCACAATCGCAGGGAGATGAATGAATCCTCTCTGTTTCATTGGATAGTTCCCAGCACCGATTCACATATGTCATGGGCTTGTGTTATCTATCAGTTGCCACAACAATATTGCTCAACAAACAACCAGAACCTCCCCGTGGCAGGCAGCATAAACCTTCATCTAACTTACAAGCCAGCTATTCTCTTCATAGCAACTTGGAGCCCTGAGGCTTTTCTCCATTTTGAACAGACTCAGTTTTTCTATGCTAGTGCGATGATGTTTCACCAGTGCCGTCACTGCTGAAACTTTAGGGCTTTTAATTGTTTCCAATTGAGAATACTTGTTCCCTAAAAGCCATACCTATAATTGTTTCTAAGATACACTTCTTTTTAGACTTAATTATTATTACTTTGGCTTAGAAGTTCTTTATCAAAATGAAAAAGTCTACAAGGCACTGCTTTAACTTCTTCAGAAGTTTTAAGAAAGCTTTCCAGAAACAGGCTTAATTTG
>NW_003854134.1:0-1497 GCF_000181295.1 Otolemur garnettii
TTACTTAATGTTTGTATGGTACCTGGAAGGTGAAAAGCACTAACAAAGAATCATTATTCAAACAATAAAATATTACAAGGTAAACATCAAGGAGTCTTTGGAACAGATGGTAGGAATCCAGTTGCATTTCATTTTACACACAGTATGTGCAAAACATGTTTACTGCACAAAGTATGAGCATACTTGAAACTTTGTTATAACACAGTAGATCACTTCTGCTTGTAATGACACAGCATCAGGGTAATTTTAACTCTGAATTATAAGTCAAGAGAGAAAGTTTCTGAGGCAGTTCTGTCTCTTTTGCTTCGTCCTCTTATTCTTCTACCTCCTTTTATCAATTATGAGCAGCAACTAGATTTGATGAAGGATCCATAAAGGAAACCATTTTTACTCTTCTCCAATTTTAAAGGCCAGAATGCCAAAAAAAGCTCACTACTAGGATCAAAACTCCAGCTCAGCAGTGGAGACCTGGTTTCCCTTCTGTGATACTGCAGTGTAATTGAACATTTGTATGTGTGTAAGATATATACTAATCTTTGTTCCTGGTTCTTGGCACAGGGGTCCTAAAACTCTTGGAATTTCTGAGTGATGGGGTATGAGAAACATCTTTTATTATTCATAATAAGCCCCTTGCAATGATGTAAGAGTTTAAGGTAATGGGGTTATCTTAGGTGCTTCAGGGAGGGCCGATCATCAGAAAGACCCAGGCAGACAAAAACTCATGCAAAAATGCTCATAATTTCTAATGACTGGAAAAATGAAATCAAAATAACTTTGAGATACCACCTAACACCAGAGAGAATAGCCCATACCACAAAGTCTCAAAGCTGCAGATGCTTGTGGGGCTGTGGAGAGAGGTACACAGATGCACTATTGGTGGGATTGTAAAACTAGTACAGCCTTTTTGAAAAGAAGTATGAGAATCCTTAAAGAGCTGAAAGTAGACCTCTCATTTGATCGTACAATCCCATTACTAGGTGTCTACCCTGAAGGAAAAAACAAATCATTTTATCACAGGGACATTTGTAATAGCTCAATTAACACAAAGACGTGGAATAGCACGAAAGTGTCTATCAACCCATGAACAGATTAATAAACTCTGGTGTATGTACACCACGGAGTACTATTTATCCATAAAAAGAGGGAGACTTTACATCTTTTGCATTTACCTGGATGGAGTTGGAGAACATTCTCTTAAGTATTTCAAGAATGGAAAAGCAAGCATCCCAGTTTCTCAACTAATTTGAGACTAGTAGAGAATCAACTATAAGCCCACAAGAAAGCAAAACACAATTAAATTCATGAAGTGGGAAGGGGGCTTGCTTAGTTCCCACTCACTGGTTCCATGTAGGGTACACAGCACACCTTCCGGTGAAGGACTCACTGACAACTCAGACTTTGGTCTTTTTTTTGGAGACAGAGCCTCAAGCTGTCCCCCTGGGTAGAGTGCCGTGGCATTACAGCTCACAGCAACCTCCAACTCCTGGGCTCAAGCGA
>NW_003854134.1:3426-3860 GCF_000181295.1 Otolemur garnettii
TGCTCTCTGTTAGTAATCACAACTTGTAGAAATTAGTATGTTGCTCCAATTACAGAAAAGTATAAAAAAATAAAATAAAAAGAACAGTTTATAACACATCACATTTCAAAATACTTCCTCATTTTGCTTAAAACATTAAGGCTAGATGGCAGCCTGCTGGTTAAGCAAACAACATATCTCTCTCCTATTATTTTTCAGTTCCCCAGATTCTTTGAAAATCTAGACTTGATGTCAACTACTTCATACTCTGGGGCTCTCTTAATGTCTTTCTTGAGGAGCAAAAACTAACAATTATTCCAGAATGCAGGTTCATTTAAATTGCAATTTAAATCAGCAAATAGTTTTAAGTACTTCATTCTTCCCCTTTTTCATTAATTGCAAATAACAGATATTATTCATTGCACTGACAGTCTAACAGTATTGTCCAGTGACTA
>NW_003854135.1:0-3859 GCF_000181295.1 Otolemur garnettii
CTTCCACCTGGAACCCAGGCAGCATGTCCAGTGAACGAGCAGCTCAACCACCACAGTTGGCTTTAAGAACGTCACCTGGTTTTACATCACACCCATTAGTATGGCTATTTAAAACCCAACGAACCAACAAACAAAATAACAAGTGCTATCTAGGATGTGAAGAAACTGGGACCCTTGTACTCTGTTGTGGAGAATGGTACGGTGGTTCATCAAAAAATTAAGCATGGAATTACAATATGATTTGGTGATAATTGCATTTCTGAGTTTATACTCAAAAGAATTGAAACCAGGGACTCTGAGAGGTATTTATACATCCACGTTCATAGCAGCCTCAGTTATAATAGTTAAAAGGTGATATATACATACAAAGGAATATTATTCAGCATTCAAAAGGAGGGAAATTCTTTTTTACTTTTTTTTTGGAGACAGAACCTCACTTTGTTGCCCTAGATAGAATGCTGTGGCATCATCATAACTCACAGTAACCTTAAACTCTTGGGCTCAAGAGATCCTCCTTCCTCAGCTTCCTGAGTTAGCTGGGACTACAGGTGCCCGCCACGACACCCAGTTAATTTTTTATCTTTAGTGAAGACAGGGTCTTGCTCTTTCGAGACAGGCTGGTCTCAAATTCGCAAGCTCAAGAGATCCACTTGCCTCAGCTTCCCATGGTGCTAAGATTACAGGTGTAGCCACCATGCCTGGCAGGAGGGAAGTTCTGACTCCTGCTATGATATGGGTGCCCCTTGAAGACCTTAAGCTAAGTGAAATAAGGCAGTCACAAAAGAACACATACTGTACGATTTCAGTTATCCGCAGCACTCAGGGTAGTCAAATTCAGAGAGACAGAAAGCAGAACTGGTGGTTACCAGAGGGAAGTTAGTGTTTAATGGGGATAGAGTTTTAGTTTGGGAGGATGAAAAGTTCTGGGATCTTTGGTGCTGATGGGTACACAGTGTGAATGTGTTCAATGCCATTGAACTATATACTTTAAAATGGCTACAATGGTAACATTTATATTATGCATGTTTTAACCACAATTGGGAAAAGAAAAAACATCATCTTGGCAGGAGGTTGTATCAGTGTGGGGAAGGTGTAGGAAGAAAGTCCCCTGGGGTGAGGTGATCACTGCAAACACCTCAGAGGGGCCAGGCCATTCCTGCTGACCAGGGGTGGTGGCTGTGGTTGGTGGAGCAGGGAGATGGGGTTTGATTCCAATTCCAACACTTTCTAGCTTTAGAACTTGGGGCAAGTCATTTCACCCTTCCCACACCTAGCCTGTGATGTGGGTCCTCGTAATGAACAACACCTGACACACAGTACGGGCTCAGCCAGTGTGGCCGTCCCACTCCGTTCTATCCTAGTACTTTGTTGCTCAAACGTGGGTGAAGGACCAGCTGTCTAGACATTACCTGGGAGCTCGTTGGAAGTGGGGATTCATGTGTCTTGCCCCAGCCTCTTGCATCTGAATCTCTAGGAGCGGAGCCCAGGAATCCAGGTGATCCTTTTGTTGAAGTTTGAGAAACCCTGAGCTGGGAGTACAGACGCTACAGCAGCCATTACTCAGAAATTAAGAGTCCAGGCTAATAGCTGACTCAATTAGATGAGTCTTTGGAGAACAGAACTTGGCAGAGGGAAGGCTGCAGCCTCCCCGGTGATCCTTGGACATAGATGTAGTTTATTACAATTCTTTGGGCAGCTGGCCCTGTGATGGGCAACTTCCGTGTTCAGTCAAGTGGAGCAGCTTGCACTGTGCTCGGGACAGTGTGTGTCAATGGTGCAAGCAGAGGGGTACTTGCAATCTGCCAAACAGTCAAGTGATCGATTGTCCCCAGTGGGAGCCTGTTCCCGGGGGGTGGCAGAGGAGGGAGTGAGGCAGAGATAAGGTGTCCATTCCACATTTATCTCAGGGACTGAGTCCTGAGATACGCTCGCCTTGCATGGCTGAAATAGACAGAAAGAGCAACCGGACAACAATGAACACTGGCCATGGCCCTGGGAGAGCTGGCGCTGCAGGGCGGGGTGACCATAATGTATGTTGCATTTTGAAGGGATGCCCAAGGAGCACCCTGTCCTCAGCCCTCCCTCGCTCAGCGATGCTTACCTGGAAGAATGAGATGGCTTGATAATAAAGACAAGAAGTTCACGCCTTCAGGCCTTGAGACTGACTCGCTTCCAGCTGCTCCCGCTCCGGGGACTGGAGATGTTGAGAAAAAGCAAAGGGAGATACGGACTCCAGACTGCACAAACCCTGTGTGTTTTGAGGTGCATAGTTTGAGTACCTGGCATGCTGGAATTACCAGCCCCAAAGCCCAAAATGCACTCTCCCAGCCAACAGTGGCTGTCCCCAGGACCTGTCCTCCCAAGGGGGGCTGTACTGCCCTCAGGCACAACCCTTGCCCAGAGAGGGCCAAAGGCCAGCATTTTGTGGAGGGTCCATGTAGAGCTCGGGGGTGCAGAGTGGGGCGTCTGTGTGTTATGATGCCCTTGGGAGGCGAGAGGAGGAAAAGGGACAGGCAGGGGCTTTTCCCTGACCATGTCCTGGGGTAGAGCTCTGGGGGTCCAGCCAGCCTTACAGGACTGGTGCATTTGTTAATAAAGGAGGACAGATATTTCTATTTAATAGTCTTAGCTGGACTTATCTTTTGTTTTTTAAATTTTAGATTAACGTGAGTGTACAAACGATGAGGTTACACTGTTTGAGTTTCTTAGGTAAAGTCCAAGTCGTAGTTGAGCCCTTCACCAGGAGGTGTGCCGTGTACCCTGCATTGTGAGAGCACACCAAACCGCCCCCCAAACCGCCCCCCGCCTCCCCCCGCTTCCCGCTTGAATTTAATTGTGTTTTTCTCTCCTGTGGGCACGTAGTTCGTGTAGTTGTTCATCTTCTGGCTTCAGATTGGTACTGAGTACATCGGACACTTGCTTTTCCATTCTTGCAATACTTTACTAAAGAGAAAGTTCTTCAACTCCATCCAGGTTAGTACAAAAGATGTAAAGTTTCTACCTTTTTATGGCTGAATAGTATTCCATGGTGTACATATGCCACAGTTCATTAATCCGTTCCTGGGTTGTTTCCCCATCTTGGTGACTGTGAATTGAGCTGTGATAACATTCTGGTTATCGCAGACGGGATTTATGGCTTTAAATATTTACATGTGTGGCAGCAGCTCCTCCCTCGTCCTCTCCCCTTGCAACCTTCACATGTCAGGAGTGGGCCGACCTGCCCCTCTTCACCAGGCATTTCTTCTTAGAGCCTGAAATGTGGAGGCAGGGAATCCTTTCAAAGATGCTACAAGCCTGTGTGGTGAATGGGGAGGCGGCTGGGTGAGCCCTCCTGGCTGCTGCTCCCTCACTCCCTTGCACGATACCCTTTGCGCAGGGCCAGGTGTACAGACTTGTGTGCGCATCTGAATGAGCGACCAGTTCTCTCCACCTCAGCACAGGGACTGAGTGCCTGTGCCCAAGGGCCTCAAAATCTCTAGAAATCCCCATCCAGCCTCAGGTTTGGTTTTCGAATTCCCAGAGGACCCTAACCAGCCTTATCACAGTAAGCATCACAACCACTGCTGCTTTATTATTGTCTCAACTCTGTCACCCACCTCCCCCATGTCCCCCACCCCCACCTCAGCCATTGCCACTAGCACTGCTGTGTCTACCTCCGACCCCCCACCCTCATCATCCCCAGACCCTCTTTCCTGCTGCCATCTGACAGGCGTTCCTGCCCCCTTCAGGACCAGCACTGCACAGTCATTCTGCCAACAAGGATTCGTTGGGCACCTGCTCTGTGCCAGACATCGTTCTAGGCACATGGGATACGTCACTGAACAAAGCAGACAGTGGGCTCAGCGCCTATAGCTCAACC
>NW_003854136.1:0-3858 GCF_000181295.1 Otolemur garnettii
TTTTCTCTCTGGGAGTATATTATTGAACAGAACAGGATTAGCAATTAGTCAAAAGGGAAATAAGAAGAGAAACTGTCTTTCCCCAGCCCGTCTACTGAGTGGTTTGCAGCACACTCTATCTTTATGATACATGCATGCATACAAACACACCTATATTTTCATATACAGTAGAACCACCATATTTAACCTCCTCCTTAAGTCGGTCTAATTTTCATAGCCCAGACATGCACCACATGTGCTTATCAGCACAGTAAGCCTAGTTCCTTATGTTGACCATCTCTATACATTGACCAATTTGCTACAGTCCCTTGGGCGGTCAACTTACAGAGGTTCTACTGCATTTGTGTTTAGGATTCTTATCTGCAATCTCTTCATCTACCAGAAATTCTCAGATGAGAGTTCCCCATCGTGGCTGTTTAATAACTCTTCTTTCTTAATCCCTTGCCTCACAATTGAACAAGCTTGCTTATTTTTAAATTATTGCAGCAAATATATTATCTTCTATCTCTCTGGTTGGAATGGACAAGATTAGTGTAGGAGAGGTATTGACTATTATATTTAAATTATCAGTATATATGAAGGCCACCTTCAGGATATTATAAGATCCTTCAGATTAGGGCCTATGACTAAACCTGTATCAGTGTCCCATCTGTTAGCTTTCTACCTGACTTATAATAGGAAATCAGTTAATACCTCTTTCCACCTGAACTTTCTCCCTATATGTATAGCTATTCTGGCACAGAAAATCCTGTACCATGGTGGCACTCAATTGAAAATAGCTGAGAATCAGGTCCAGATGGGAATCAAATCATGCGTTATGCTGGTATGTAGAACCGGTAGATTCTTACACAGTGTGTAAGATCTGGAGAGCTGAGGCTAAAAGGAATGAAGTTAAGGTCTAAATTGTTGTTCCGAGCATTTTTAGAGGCATAGAACCAACTGCAAAAAATCTGATGTAAAAGGGAATGTACAGAAACCTAAAGTCTAAGAAGAACAAAGAGCTGAAACTTGAGGTAGACAGGGAAGGTGCACACACAGTAAGCCAATCGCAAAGATCAGTGTAGTCTCGTAAAAGATCTGGGCAATGGGAGTCAGGAACGCCACTGCTTTTCTTTTTCCTAGACAATAAGAACCCCCCCCCAAAAAAGGATAAATTATTTTGGGTGGCAAAAGGGGTGTGAATGGTTTGGTTAGAAAGAACAAAGCAAAATGTAGAAAGCTTGAATAAGTCAAAGGGTTCAGGGATTGTTTTTTCTTTTAAAGCATACATAAAGAATTTCTCTGACATAATTTTATACAAGCTTTTAATTTCAGGTTTTGGATCTTTAATTAAATGGCTCATCACCCACTTTATAGAAAAACAAAAACTAAGGCTCACATTTAGTAATTGGGCTGGCAGATTATAACAAAAACTAGCCAATATACGGCATTTATACCTGAGCTTTAAGAAAACACAAACATTATTTTAAGCAATGGAGTATGGAGTAGAGTATGCTGATATTTTTACTTTAAGGAAAAAGAAAAGACATAATTTAAAACAACTGCTACTTAGCCAGATACCTGCTCTCATCCATCAAATCTCTTCCTACCCAAAGGGGTAGTTATTGCAATTAGCAAAATGGTTTCCTATCAATGCAAAAATCATCCTTGTGGTATCTTAAATATTAAAAATTCAACCTTTATTGAGCAATGAGCAGGCTCACCAAGTGAAAATTAGCCATGTGGCATATTCTGCGACATACAAAGATCAGAGGGATTCAGTATTCATTTCACTAACTACTTGAAAGTGCTTTGTAGAATAATTACTTAATCACCAAATATCTGCTTACAAAAGCAAAAAGCTGTTGGAAGCGGCATTAAGATGAGTAATTGTGATTTTTACTGGTGTTTTATTGCAGTATAATTTTTATACAGTAAAATGTCAAATCCCAAATGGCCGGCACAGTAACATTCTTCATCTGTATACTTCCGTGGTGTTACCACTTATTGAAAAATAGAACATTTTTACCCCCCTCAGAAGTAATTTCTACCTTACGTTAAACTGTGATTATCTGGAGGAAGGGGCAGAAATTCATATCCAAAATTTTAATGGAAGTTAGAGAGAAAATACGATTCAGTTTACCAATACTTGATATTCAATTCACACTTAATTTTCTGATACACTTCTAGTAACATATCTCAAAATATGCTTCTAGATCCTACATGGGGAGGATCTCTTATAGATTTCAAATTTAGTTTGTTATTTGCACGTAATTTATTAAAGCATTTTTAAAAGGTATTTTTCTGATCTGGTTTTAACACAGTAACATTTGCTGAAGAAACAGTTTCTCAGAGTGGCTGAGAATGTCTGTATTTCTTTACCAGCCGCCTCCCTTAAAGCTCCTCTGAAGGTATAGATAATTGCAGTTGAGAGTATACTAGTGACACCTAGTGCTTACCCGCTAAAAATGTCTGCATTTAAGAGAAGATTTATTTTCTCATGGTTAGCTACGGTTAATCAAGTTCTTGTTTATGTGCAGAGAGTGACAATGATAATATAAGTGCTATTTCATGCTGTTAAAGACTAAATGGATAACCTTCCAACATAACCTCTTAACATAATTAAAGCAAACAGATTTGACATTAACATTGTGCATTAAGAGCAAAAACGGAGAATGAGAGGATCCTAAAATGCGAAGGCATATGTTTGAATTGCATTTTTATTATTCATAAGCAGATATGAATGCCAAAATGTTGTAGCATATTAGTTTAGTCCACTTGTTAGGAACTAGCAGGTGAGACCTCTGATGACCATGAAAAAAGAGAAAACTAAGACTCCTTGTCATTAATGAGTTGGCTGTGAAAATCTTTTTCATACCTCAGGTCAGAGCCCAGTAGACAAAGGCTTGCTCTGAAAGCCTTGACACTTAAATTAGGTAGACAAATCTTAGCATTTTTCTCTCCTTCCCCAGCCTAGGAAGGAAAACTTTGCTCTCAGTCCCAGCCTGTACAGCCCAGTCCCAGCCTGTACAGCCCAGTCCCAGCCTGTACAGCCCAGTCCCAGCCTGTACAGCCCATTACCTTTGTGGAGTAATGGGAACAGTGCCAGAAAGCCTCCCCCACACCAGCCAAAATATTTCTCCACCTGCCTGTCATTCCTATTATGCCACTGTCACTGTTAGAGATTCTGTCCCCTTAATCTAGCAAAATCTTGGTTCCAGGTTGAGCATCCCTCAGCCAAAAATCAGAAATCGGAAATGTTCCAAAATTGTAAACTTGTTGCATGCGCCCATGATGCCACATGAGGAATATTCCACATCTGACTTCATGTGATGGGTCGCCATCAAGATGCAGTCAAAACTTTATTTCACGTAGAAAATGTTTTAAAATGTTGTATAAAATTATCTCTAGGCTATGCATAAGGTATATGTGAAATATAAATGAATTTTGTTTAGACTCAGATCTCATTCCCAAGATATCTCATTAAGTATAGGTACGTATTCCAAAATTTTTTAAAAAATCCAAAATCTGAAAAAAATTTTGTCCCAAGAATTTCAGATAAGGGATATGCAATCCGTATATACATGTGTAAGCGAAATCACATGAGAGATGTGTTAGCAGCTAATCATTGGTCCATGGGCGCAGACCAAAAGTGACTCTGGGATGGTAGAGCAGGCGGAGAGAGAGAAGTACCAATTAAAACAAAGAAAACCCAACAACTTAGAACAACCTGTTGCTCCCCTTTGCCAATGATAAGTCAATGAAACCACGTAGTTACTTTCACTGTTAGACTTACCATCTTCAGCAAACATGGTTACATTTTTAAGCATCAAAAATGTTCAGGGTGTTGTGCTGGATATTGAAACGTTTTGTGTATAG
>NW_003854137.1:0-1367 GCF_000181295.1 Otolemur garnettii
CCATGGCTTGAAAATTATAAGGGAATTATCTGTCACTTCATGACACGATGACTAGAGGCAAAGGGTATTTGCATTGGTGAAGGGAAAATAATTAGCTCCCAACCATACAGGGAGGAACATGGTGTTAAGTGGGAAAGCTTAGAATTGTTAAAAACTGGGCTAAGCGAATACCAAAGGTAACTACAAAGCAGAAGAGCTGCACCTCAGCACTTTTCCTGAGGTGACTGGCTTAGCCCAACCCTCAGTGCTTTAACCATCCTAGAGAACCCTTTAGTTAATTATAATGCTAACATTTCCCCCAATAGAAAATTATAAGCATTAATATAACATGGGTTTATGAAAGCTCATGATGAGCACTCTCAATCTGTTTTATATGTGAATGACACAATAAAAGGAAAGAAACTTCTATGAAGATGACAGATAAATGGCCATGAAACACGTGAAAAAAGGTTCATTGTTCCTAGTCATCAGATAAACGCAAATCAAAATGACTCTGAGATATCACTTAACTCTAGTGAGATTAGCCCACATCATAAAGTCCCCAAACCATAGACGCTGGCATGGATGTGGAGAGATGGGAACATTTTTCCACTACTGGTGAGATTGCAAATACTTTCCTCTATGGAAAGAAGTATGGACAAATCTTGACGAACTAAAAGTTGACTTTTCATTTGATTCTGCAATCCCATTACTAGCTAGCTACCCAGAAGAAAAGAACACAAAAAATTATTTTACCACAAGGACATTTGCACCAGAATGTTTAGTACACCTCAACTCATAATTGTCAAGATGTGGAAGGAACCCAAGTGCTCATCAACACATGGATGGACTAACAAACTGTGGTGTATGTATGCCATGGAGTACCATTCAGCCATAAGAAAAGATGGAGACTTTATGCCTTTTGTGTTTCCCTGGATGGAATTAAAACACATTCGTCTTAGTAAGGTATCTCAAGAATGGAAAAAAATGTATCCATTGTACTCAATACTAACATGAATCAAATATATAAACAACTACATGCCCACAGAAGAAAAAATACAAGTGTAGTCAGGCAGGAGAAGGGGACAGGGAGGAAAGGGGAGGAGAAAGGAGGGAGGGTGATTGGCGAGATCTCACCTAATGTACACAATGTGAAGGTGTTCAGCCCACTCCCTGGGTGAAGGGCTCAACAATAACTTGAACTTTACCTTGTAAATGTAAACAATGTAACCTAAACATTTGTACCCTGATATTAATCTGCAATAAAAAAAAGAAGAACTCTGCATCATCCACTGGAAAGGGACTTAAGGCAGCACAACCCGCAGGCCCTGTGGACTTTACTTTCCAGAGAGCTCCTGTGCTGCCCAGGTGAGCGCTATGTTAAGCAG
>NW_003854137.1:2352-3858 GCF_000181295.1 Otolemur garnettii
ACTTAGGGTCAAGATTGCCAGATTTCTGTCTGGGTTATACACAGGGACTCCATACTCTGAATCTACTTTCCAGTTGTGTGTATTATCTTTCTGACACATGAAATAAATATTTCTATAACAATAGAAGAAAGGAATATAAAATTAGGGGATGGAACTACTGGTGCTTAGGTCCCTCTCAGTTCTATTTTTTAATTAATGGTTCATAAATATAAGTGAATTAAGCAGAGGCATGAAAAGAAACAAGTTTAATTTGTCTAAAAATAGACACCTGAAATTGTATGACATGGAGATAATTTTATGATTTCTAAATCTCTATATGAAAAAAAAAAGTAATATTAGAGACTAGAGAAAGAAAGATGAATTTAAAAATGACTTAGTATGATTTATTATTTTCTATTCTTACATAATATGATTATGTATTCTTCAAATGTCATTGTTGATCAGAATTGATGAATATAAATAAAATATACCTGTTTTGCCATCTTATGTTGGGTATACAGATGTCTGCATAGTTCAGGTTTGTCGTAGGTAAGGCACTAATGCTACAGCACAGAGTTTTATGGGGTCACCTAGATGACTAAAGAGGGGAATTTGGCCTTTAAAATCCAACTTGAATGTGCTTGGATCCCCAAGGGACTGTTACCTTTTTCTTATACGTCTGTAGGTGCACGATTCTTTTCCTAAGTCATTAATCTGGCCCTAGATTACTTTGAAATCTCACATAGGCTTTCCTTTTTTTTTTTTACTCCGTGACATGCTCGGAAAGATCTCCATCCCTTTCCTTAAATTATGCATATACATTCACAAACTCTCATTAGATAAGGTTTTTAGGTATAGAGAGAGTAAACACTGATGTTTTGGGAGAGATGGAAAGTGTTTTAAGCCACAGGGAATTTGTAATCAATCACTATACATTTCTATTCTTAAGAAAAGTAGTCGGTTTCTGCCAATTAGGCATTTAATTATTTTTTTTCTTTCCAAGTATCGCAGAGCTCACAACCTCCAGTCTCCAAGCTCAGTTTTGACTTCTTTTTATATCCAAAGATTTGGTGAAATGTTTTGCTCAATAATAGTCCTTCTCCCTTGGTTCTTATCTTTTCTCCATTAGTCTCTATGAAGAGACAGGAGCATACAGAGGTTTGTTTTCTCGTTGATATGAGTTATGCTTTCCCCCACAACAGGGACAATCACTACAAGTAACTTATGGATTTAAGTAATATTTTTGTCTGTCTTCAGTAGTATTAGTTGAAGTTATGTTGGTGCTATCAGTGTTAGATCAGAAGAGGTGAAGATAAGAAGGACAAGCCTGGGAAATTCAATCAAATAGTTCAGAGCTAGCGATACGTGGAAGCTCTTTCCATATTACTTAAGTAACCAGGATAAAGATGATGTGCAGAAATGAGCATGTGCAGAACCCTTGGAAAATTGAATAATAGAACACAAGTGCAAGACCAATAGAGACTCAAGTTAGTAGTGTTGGCTAGGGATTGTTAGCCAAGTAACAAC
>NW_003854138.1:0-1360 GCF_000181295.1 Otolemur garnettii
TATAAAAGGACAAGTTTGTTGCAGCAAAATAGAACCATAGTCAAGACTTTTCTTAAAAGTTGATTCTAGAGTAAATGAGGCCACACTATCTAAATATCATGGAATATTATAAGTATTATAAAATGCTAGAGTTGCTTTATTGCTAAAGAGCAGTTTAGTTTTAGAGAACAAAGCCTGAAGTTAAAGTGAACCTGAAGTGAAACACCTAGCCCAGGAATTACTGCTCATGGCTAAAAAGTCAGGGGTAGAACCCTCTTTCAGTATCTCCTCTCCATGGCATTATGCGTCCAAGCAGTTTGTTCCTCAGAGGTAAACTAGACTTTGAACTTCGTTATTTTTTGAATTGTAATGATCAATTATTTGTAAGAAAATTCACTGTCAAGCCAGTTTATAAGTCTAGGCATGGTAATTTTTCAAGAGTAATGTTATCAAAGAAATTAAGTTTATAAAATAAAATTTATAATCTAGGACTTGTGTTTGAGATGTAAAAAATCTGTGATTTGTAATCTCAGAATATGTACTATTTTACTAAGTAGATGCTATTAGATTAAAAGGTAAGCTATCAGTTAAGTAGCGCCTCTTAATATTAATGTCTTATCTGTAGTAGCCTCTGTAGTCAAATATATGGTAAAACTGAAGTCGGGAAAATTAAGAAGTGGTCTCTAATAACTACTGGAATGAAAAAAAAAAAAAGAAAAGGCCATTTGTATTCAGGAATAAAGGAAACGATGAGCCTGCAGAGAATAGTCAGAAGTTACCTCAGTTTCCTGAAGCATTAAATCAGGTGAAAATAGGAAATCGTTGGTGAAACGTTACTCCCACCTGTCACAAAACCCACCTTCCCACTGTTCTTCAAAGCCCTCATGCCTGTTCTCAGTGGGGCATATACGTGCCCACCTCTGCCTGGAACTGCAATGATTTTCCTTCTCTTCTGCCTTCCAACCATTATGCAAGTGCCTCTCACTGACACAATCTAAACTGAAGCCCTGCAGGGAAAAGAAATCTGGAAAGTGAGTTTTCCAGGCCTCCAGCCTCTGCAATACAGAGAAGACGGCAAAAGGTAGGCTGAATATTGCTTAGATGTCAACAGGCAATGTGGCATGGCTTTTGTCCTAAAGAAAATATAACGTAGGGTAAGCATTTTTATTCTTTATTAGCTTTGTCCCACTACTTTGGGAATGTTTTCGTTCCATAAATAGAATTCAGTCTTACATGGTGAGGAATTGATTTCGTTGAATTCTACCAAGATCTTCATCTTGGCTTCATTACTTTCTCATTTAGACATGTGGCATGAGCATGAGCAAACACAGGTACTCATTATTGGAATCAATTTATTTTGAATTTGTGAAGACAATAGTCC
>NW_003854138.1:2959-3856 GCF_000181295.1 Otolemur garnettii
GCAGACTCTCATGGGGTTTATTTGCCAAAAATAAATGCTACAGTAACTTTCACCCACATTCTCCTCTAGAACTGTGCCTGAAGCTGATCAATCCCCAGGATACTATTGTTAAGGCTCGTAATGATTTTAGTTTCATTGGTACCTGCAGAACCAATGATCTTGATTGCTTCAAACTTATGTGTGTGTGTTTGCATTATAATTAATTCAGTACAGCTTTGTTTTCAGAAATGAACAAAACCCTCTTCCCATCAAGGTTAAGAGAAGTCCTTAGATCATTATTTGGAAATACTAATTTTATATTTAATATTTAACAACCATTTAATTAGCCTTGGTGATTGAATTAGTGAACACATGTTCTACATCATAATAAATATTAGGGAAAGATAAAAAAGAGTTAAATGTGTCTAATTTAAAGAACCTGATTAATTTATTAGTTATTAATACCATAAGTATGTGAGCAGCTGCTATTGGTGAGACCTCAATGAAGAGCAAGATCGACATTGGCTGGAACTACCACTTGAGGAGCAGAGATTACAAGAGGTCTTTGGTGACGAATCAGTTTTCTTACTGGGAATTTGGTAGAGCACTTCTCAGTCCTCATCTGTTGCATCATATTAATTATAGAGGAGTAATCTCCTTTCTTTTATTCTGTAACATCCACCATCCATCTATGCTTTGAGGAACTTCCTTCCAACCCAAACACAGCTCAAAATGGGAAACTTCCCCTAGGACCCCAGCTTTCCTCTATGCTTATTCCCATTTCTTTGCTATCACTAAAGAGCAGTAAGTATGCCTTTCTTATTTGCTAGATTTATTTCTAATTACTGGTGGTTGGTAGAGAAGAGAGCATAGTAGTAATAACATAAGAAATGTGAGGGAGATCTAAAATCGAATGTC
>NW_003854139.1:0-3846 GCF_000181295.1 Otolemur garnettii
AAAAAAAAAAAGCCAAGGGTATTCTTAGCAATAAAAACAAAGCAAGAGGCATCACCCTACCAGACTTCAGGCTATATTATAAGCCACAGTAATCAAAATAGCATGGTATTGGCACAAAAATAGAGACACAGACATACGGAACAGAATAGAAGACCAAGATATGAAACTAGTCTCTATTTGCCTTCTGATCTTTGAGAAACCACACAAAAGCATACAGTGGGGAAAAGAATCCCTATTCAATAAATGGTGCTGGAAGAACTGGATAACTACATGTAAAGACTGAAACTGGACCCACACCTTTCACCACTTACAAAAATTGACTCAAGATTGATAAAAGATTTAAATGTAAGACAGGGAACAAGAAAAATCTTAGAAAAAAGCATGGGAAAAACTCTTGATGATGTTCGACTGGGGAAAGATTTTATGACAAAGACTTCAGTGGTTATCACAGCAACAAAAATTGTCAAATGGGACTTAATTAAGCTGATAAGCTTTTGCATGGCTAAGGATACAACAAGTAAAGCAAAAAGACAAACTTCAGAATGTGAAAGATATTTTCAGGTTATGACTCTGACAAAGAGTTGATGACAAGAATCTACAGAGGATTCAATCTAATCATCAAAAGAATAGACAACCATCTCACCAACCACTGAACAAGGGTTATGAACCAAACCTTTTCTGAGGCAAACAGACAAATGACTAACAAACTTGAAAAAAATGTTCATCATTCCTGATCATTAGAGAAATGCAAATCAAAACTATCCTGAGTTATTATCTACCCCAGTGAGAATAGCCTACATCACAAAGTCTCAATGGTGTAGATGCTGGCATGGATCCAGAGAGGAGGGAACTCTTTCACCCTGTTGGTGGGACTGCAAACTAATGCAACATTTTTGGAAGAAAGTATGGAGAATCTTCAAAGAATTCAAATTAGACCTCCCACTCAAGTCTACAATCCCATGACTAGGCTTCTAGCCAGAAGAAAAAAAAAAATTCTATCATGAGGAAATTTGCACCAGACTGTTTATTACAGCACAATTTATAATTGCTAAAATGAGGAAAAAACTTAAAAGCCCATCAAACCAGGAATGGATTAACAAGCTGTGGTTTATGTATACCACAGAATAACATTCAGCCATTAGAAAAGTTGGAGACAACATCTTTTGCATTAACCTGGATGGAGTTAGAGTGCATTCTTCTTAGTGAAGTATCACAAGAATGGAGAAGCAAGAATCCAACGTACTCAATTCTAATATGATGCTAGTAGATGATCTAATAAGCACCCATTCAAGAGAAAAAGTCAAATCAATCCAAAGTGAGGGACAGGGAAACAGGGAAGGAAGGAGAGGCAAAGAGGGGAGGATAGTTGTTCTCCCACTTAATGGTCACAATGTTAGGGTGTAAGGCACGCCTATTGGGCTTTGACACAATTACAAGACGAACTTTACCTTACACATGTAAACAATGTAGCTTAATTCTTTGACCCTCAATTAATCTGAAACAATTAAAAATAATAGAAAGAAAAAAAGATGCTTGAGGATAGGGCTCCAATCCCTTCTGGATTATAAATTCTCAATTAAGAAGCCTGTGGTTAGCCTAATGTGTTTTCTTTGTAAATTGCCTGATATTTTCTTTCTTTTTTTTTTATTAAATGATAGCTGTATACATTAATGCAAACATGGGGTACAGTGTAGTGTTTTCATATACATTTTGAAATGCTTTCATCAAGCTGGTTCACATAAATTTCATGTCATTTGCATAGTCATTGTGTCAAAACATTTACATTCTAGTTCTAGAAAAGTTCACTTGTACCCTTGTTAGACAGAAATATAGGTGATCTTTCTGGTCACCCTCCCACCACCCAGCCACTCTTGTTCCCTCCCTTTCCCCACTCGGCTGCTCCAGAGAGGCACTTCTATATATCAAGGCCTCTACCTGTGAGTTTTATGCCTTTGCTCAGGATGAATTTCTTAAGATCCAAAAGGAGTTACTTTCTCTAATAGAATCACCAACATACTGGTGGTGGCCAGGAAATGTTGTCTCTCCCTCCCTCTCACCCATGACCTAATTATAGGACTCTTTCTGTGTTTCCCTGTGGGACCAACATTCTCAGTGTCTTCTGTCGAGAGGAGTGACATTGTAAACCTCCTTTGTCCAAGTTTCCCTTCCTGCCTGGACCTACCATATCCAGAGTATGAGAAGGATCCGTGTGTGGTGCCACTGAACACTCTCCCCCTACCCCAGCTATAAATGCATCTAATGACAAGGCGATTACTTGATGTCAAAAGCCTTGTGAACTCATGAGACAGAAAATTACTCCATTTAGCTGGAGTTTTATATTTTACCAGGTAATTTACCATACATTAAATGGACATAATTATCCTGTGAAGGAGATATTCTTACTAGCTTTCTCTAATGCCTGAAGTGTAGGAGACTTCAGAAAGTTAAGCAATTCTGCCAATACAAGGCTGAGCCGGGATTTGAAGCCAAGGATTCTATATTTCCAAACCCTATTCTTGTTGTGTATATAAATATACCGCTATCTCCAGTCGGAATAAATTTTGCTGATGCTAAATCTAGACGGAGGAAATCAGTCTGTCTTCTTTATTTCTGTTGGTGGTGGGTGGCCGTGTTGTACTGCTGTTATTGTTGTTTATTTGTTTATAGGTGTGATGTAAGATTAAACTGCATCTTTAAAACTGTTTAATGACACTACTGAAGGGCGGGAGTTTTATGGAGCGGCAGCTGTAGACAGAAAATCTCCATGTCACACTGCTGTTTCTGCTTTTCTCCTGAAGGTATCTTCTTAAATTACAACCAGGACATATTATACTTAGCGCTTACATTGTCTTATCTTTTTTTTTTTTCATCACTGCTCAGTACAACTTACGCCAGTCTTTTGGGCTCAATGACCCTTCTGCTTCAGCCGCCTAAGTAGCTGGGACTACAGGTGTGCACCAACATACCCAGCTAAATTTTTCTACTTTTAGTAGCGACAGGGCCTCACTCTTGCTCAGGCTGGTCTTGAACTCCCAACCTCAAGCTATCCTCCCTCCTTGGCCTCCCAAAGTGCTAGGACTACAGGCGTGAGTCACTGTATCCAGCCTGCCTTCTTGTCTATTACAGATAAAATGAAAAGCTGATAACTAAGCTGAAAGCTTTCTGTGCCATACGACACTTATTTCTCCAGATTCCTCCCACAGCCCCCACACATACCCTCTAAAAATCTCCACTTCAGCCGACTGGATCTTCTTTCTCTTCGTCTCACAGTGTGGTTTCCCCATTTCCAGGCCTCGGGGCATGTTCTTTGCACTACCTGGTTCAATTTCCCCTTCTCTTTGTTGGGTTGACTTTATCACAGCTTAGCTCACAAGGCACTTCTGAGAGCATCCCCCTCATGATGGTTGTTTTGGGTTTGTAGAACCATACTAGTATATACTAGGCTCCAAATAAATTTTGGCTAAAACAAGAAAATCAGCAGATACATAATAACAGGGGAAAGAGAAGTGCAGAGAGTAAATCTGTTGTTTATTTTTAGTTGGTTTTTTTTTTTTTTTTCTGACCGGGGCTAGGTTTGAACCTATCACCTCCAGGGGCTGGTGCCCTACTCCTCTGAGCCACAGGCACCACCCTGTTGTTTATTTTTAGAAGGAAGAATGCTAAGACTGAAAATTTAGCTAAGGGTAGAAGTATTTTTTAGATGTCTTTCCAAAAGGAACGAACTAGTTTACATTCCAAATAGCAGTGTAGGAGTGTTCCCTTTTCTCCACATCCACGCCAGCATCTCTGGTTTGGGGATTTAGTGATATGGGCTAATCTTACTGGAGTTAGATGATATCTCAAAGT
>NW_003854140.1:0-3846 GCF_000181295.1 Otolemur garnettii
ATAGCTTGCCGAACTTCTTTCTGGGCTCAGCTCCCCGTCTTTGACTTCATAGATTCTGATTCCAACCAGTTTTTCTTCCTTTGTTCAGGAGCCTCTGACCAGGGTTGCTACCAGTCGGCCATCTTCCCAGAATCCCCCGACTTCACTTTTCTTAACTTCAGCTTCTCCATCCGTAAAACAAAGATCATTACGGTGCCATCTCTTAGGGAAGATCTGTGCTCTATACCATATAGTTCCTTGTACTCTGACATAACATAAGTGGTGAATAAATATCACTCAAGTTATTTTTTGCCACGTTTAGCAACTTATTTAGACATACAATATATTAGATTAATTGCAGTTATCACTTTTTCAATAGCAATATTTACTCCTCCAAACCAGACCTTCTTGAATGGCTTTATATTTCAGTACCATTTCTTGCGTAGTTTTCAAACCTCCTATAGTCTGTAAAGGAAAACAAATATGTAAATGAATATAAAACAGCATCATACCTTCTTTTTCTTATTTTTTATTCAGAATCTACTGACTTTACAAATCCATTCTAAAGCATAAATCTAAATGAGTGGCATTTTCAAATATTAGATGATGAAAGTCTATTTGCTCTAAACACTTGTGGTCATTGTTTTCTGGCAGTAGCTTTGACTTTCTGCCCTGTATCCTTCACCAAGCAGCAAAGCCCATCAAAGTTGTTACTGTGATAACTCAATGCATTTATTTCCTGGATGATGAAACTCTACACTCCAGCTGAGACTGTTGTTCCATTTTGTGTGCATCCAATTCTGGGAATTTCTACAGTTTTTATCAACATAAATTCATTTAGTTGATTTTGAGGTTCCAAGTGGCATGAAGTTCGATATTCTGTTGTCCAAAAATATTGCTATTGAGATAAGAAATACCCTCTTTGTAACATTATTTTGAGGCTAGCTTCCATTTCCATGGACTTGTAACTCCAGGTTGAAAAACATTAGCAAGAATGTCCTGGCCTAGCCATTTGCTCTGTTCCTCCAATACTTCTCATGGGAAAAGATGAGACCCAAGGGATGGGTGGGTTTTGGAGAACAATTTACTTGCTCTGCTTTTCCTAGGTTCCCTCTTTGAAGAACAAAGGGGGGGGCTGAGGTATAGTGTATACTCTGCCCCCTCCCCCAGCTATGGAGTCAGATCATTAGGGAAGACTCTGCTCTTATAAGAGAAGCAGGCAGTTTTTCAGGGCTGCTTGTGTCTGGGTAGATCAACCTACCTGCTTTGGAGATAAAGTGATAACAGGTGCATTTGGCTGTATGTCTCTAGTCAGCTAATTAAGGTAATGGTAATCTCTATTTTTCTATCTCCTGTGTCCTATCTCTCAATTGGCCCTAAATTCCTTACCATTCACTCTTTCCAAAATACTGTTTTAATATCCTATATTAATCTTCCATTCTTAATCAGATATAAAGTTTTCCTCTATTCAACTCCATGGCTTGTTTTAATTATTAAGTATATTGCTCATCATTGAGTACCATTATTTTAATCATTTTCTCTCCTGCAGACAATCGAGATATTAGCAGAAATCATCATTAAGCACACCCTAGAGACAATTATAAACTTAGGTCAAACAGAAATGGAAAGTTACACATAACGTATAAATAATGTAACAATGTTATGTAGTATTTTCAATCTAAGTATTGAGGAAAGAGAGAAAAACTTCATTGATTTCATTTTTTTTATCTTCCCTATCTCTCCATTATTTTCTCAATTATCTCAAAATCAGAAGTTCTCTTAAATGAAATATTGTCACTTTCATGACTTTTCACACATTGCTGCATGGCATGGTGACATTTCATATAAACGACAAAATGAAAATTAGTACAAATACTTCTCTTAGACCCTCTGTAATAGCCACTGCATCATCAAACAAGCTCCTCTTCACTGTCACTATTCCCCCAAACACAAGCCTTTTATGTTAGCAAAATGTTCGTGCAGAACAGATCTTGACCAGCAAAATAGAGCCAGCTATCTGAGGGATTCTTAAATAGGAAAGGCTGGGAAGGTTGCTCAGGAAGGCTCATAAAAAAACACTGTGACACTACTATGGTGCCATGGCACTCTCCTGCCAGCATATAACTGCATAAAACTTTATATTCTCTACCTTCAATTCTAAACTCCCGGCACTCCCTCCACTCTCACCCCAAGGTCTAAAAGCCTGTCCCCGATAGAGTCCAGATTCTTAGGCATTTTCTCAAGAGGTGTGGACAGGGTGTGTACTGTTGCAGGTTTGTGCTGATTCTGCAGTATGGGGGTAAGGAGAAAATAGTGGACTGAAGGAACTGTATGGGGAAAGGGAGAGGTGGTACCCCAAGCACAGAGCAGGAGCTGCAGCAGTGGGAACAATAGGGCTCACAGCCCTGGGGATATTTTGGACACTTCCTGTCTCACTGGGCAACCAGAGAAAGCCGGGCATGTTCTCCAGTGGAAGACACCGGTGGAATAGATCTGGGACAGTAATGCAGACCCCATCAGCAAAGGGTATGCCTGAGGCAGTACTGGCCAGGAAGTAGAATTGAAGACATGTGTGCAGAGACGGCATACTCCCAGGGTGGGGCTGTGCCAGGACATTTTAGTGAGCCTAAGAAACACCCCCAGCCCTCAGAGAATCATAGCTGAAACAAATCCAAGTGGGAAACCGAAAACTGAGTGTAAGCTCTAACTGGACCAGCCCCAACACAGACTGCAGGAAACAGAAACACTAGCTCTGGGCAGTGACACAGTCACTGAGTTTTGAGTTTCTGTGAACTCAAACAGCACCTGGTCCACAGGGGAATATAGCCAGGACAGAATAACAAATTCTGTGTAAATATAAGTGTCAGCAACATCAATGGGATGGGGCTGGAACTGAGTGAACCGCCCCCACTTCCATTAACCACCTGAGGTTGTCAGGCCTCAGCTTTCCCTGCCGGATGGTGGCAGAGTGCAGAGGCCTGGCTGAGGAGACATAAGATCTCTCTGTGATTCAGGCAGCCTCAAACCCCTGGAGCATCTGCTCGTTGGAGGGAACTGGGTCATAGGCCTGTGGGGTTACCAGTGACTGGGTGTGATAGAGGTGCAAGGTGGGAAAGGAGGTATCAACCTTTCCAGACTAATTCATTTGCTGGGGGGTGGGGGGAGTCCTTCTGACTCCATAAGCACCAGAACGAGTCGTACTTGAGCTGCCAGCAGATCCCTGCTCTCTAGTTGCCAGAGACCTTTTGAACTCCCTCATTTGAGACCAGGTACTGACTGGGATAACTGATTTGGATCTCTCGGACTGGACCAATCACCCAAGGACTATCCAAAGTGGTTCCCTGGGTGTGTGGTTGTAGGAAGGTTTGATTTTCCTTTTCCAGTTGTTGCCCATGGGGGCTGGGGTGACTTAATTGCTGGTATTTCTCCACAGCTGAGACTTCAACCCAGAGTAACTAATTCACTAGGGTAGAACACAGACCAACTGAAAGCAAGACAGAGGCACTTAGCCCCACCACACCAAATAAGTTCCCAATGTCTCAGGCCATAGCACTGTATGGGTCCTTTGCAAAACTCTAGGGGAAAAGGTACAGACACCAGTCCCAGCTCTCGGGTAAAGGACTGAATAATCACTACTCCAGGAGCCCCCCAACCCAACTTTGCCTTATCTGCTCATCTAGGCAAACAGTGTAAAATAATCATGGGGTGGAATCAGCAGAAAAACTCTGGCAACATGAATAACCAGAGTAGAACAACTCCCCCAAAGAACTATACCACAAACACAACTGAAGATCCTACTCATAGACTAATGGTTGAGATGTCAGAAATCAAATTCAGAGTTTGGATTGCAAATAAGATTAATAGAAT
>NW_003854141.1:0-1938 GCF_000181295.1 Otolemur garnettii
TTTTTTTTTTTTTTTTGAGACAAAGTCTCACTATGTCACCCTTGGTAGAGTGCTGTGGCATCACAGCTCTGAGTTCTTTGGTCCATAAAAGGGGACATATTTTTAAGTGATATTGCATGGTATATTGAAGAAAGTTCAGGCTTTAGAGTTAAACAGATTTGGTTCGAATCCTAGCTCTGCTAGTGTTGCCTACTTAAGCTTCTCTTAAACTTGTTTCATTTCCTGTAACATGACCGTTACATTTTTTAATCCCTCCTGGAAGGATTACGTGGGATAGCACATGGAAACCACTGCCGACTTGGTACAGCCTCAATAAATATTCATTCCATTGGAGTCCTCCCAAGCTCCATGACATTGAATCAAATGTGAATGAACAATCAGGATATGTCCTGGGAGGTGAGAGAGAACGACAATGCCACCTTTTGTCTTTAGTAGAGGTGGTGATGCTGGTCCATAGTTAATTAATTGAAAAAATATTGAGTGCCGGACAATTTACTTGGCATTAGTATTCAAAGACACCCATTATATATGCTCCCAAAGAATTCACAATCGACTTGGGGAAATAAACACATACAAAATATTCTGAAGCAGTGTAGTTAGGTTAATGACAAGGCTCAGCATAGGATAGTACAGACACATCAAGGAAATACGTAGCCCACCTAGAGTGGACTTATGGAATACCGTTCTCCTTGTACCATTTTCTGGCATAGGGACACCATCTCTGGGAAGCCATTAACTGCTGTGTGACGTGTTGAACCATAACAGCTTCATGCTTGAAAAAATAAGGCACTCAACAACTTCCTAAACTACAAAGGATATTCTTGGGATGTTTCAGGAACTCTAGTTTAGAGAATTTAATGTTGTGTTATTGTCAAAGATTTTATTTTTGTCTTTCCAGAGGTCTGTGTAGAGAACACATTATAATATTACTTTACAAATTCCCTTTACAGAGACTTGGCTCCACGGCACCTGGTGAAAAATGGCTTCAATTATCATTTTATTAAAATGCAAAGAGATCTCATGGCAACTGAAGGGAAGGGAGTGAATGTCGCAGGGCTTTGACCTCTACATGATATTAAGGTACGTTGTTTTTACCTGAAGGTACACCACGGAGAGCCATTCACACAGTGGGAGAGCCGTGGTTCCTTCCCTGGGGGTCCTGATGTCTTAAATTTCTCTGTCTGTTCTGAAGCTCTAGGCCCCGGGGGAAATAGCTTTGTTCTTTTTCCTCCACGCTCATTCCGGAAAAGAGAGACCGAGAAAACAAAAATCCTTTTCCTGGCAGATATTACAGGATATGGGAATTGCATTGTATTTTTGGAAGAAAAGATAATATTTGGGTTGGTTAATTAGGCAAATCAATACCATGAGATACTTGGTATTGTTAAACTGGAAACCTGAGCATTATATAACGTGTCTTGGTAAACAAATTAATGAAGCATTTGAGTGGATGCATTCATGTAGAAAAACCCTGTCATAAAATATGCCGAAGACATTTTCATTTAAAGTGACATAAAATTCCTAAGGAGATGAGACTCTTATAACAGAAAAACCTGTGAACATGTATAATAGGAATATGTTAAAGTTTTCTTGCCACAATACTTTTCAGTCCAATTTTTAAAATCTGTCATTCTTGTATATGTTTGTGTCTGTATGTCTACGTGTGTGGTTTTTTTGTGTGTATAGAGACGGGGTGATGGGGGTGGGAGGAGGAAGAGAGAGAGAGCAGAAAAGATAAGAAGAGAGACTTGATAAAGCAAAAATCCATCAGCTTTTGGTTACTGGCCAACCATACGAGCTTTACAGTAGAGAGAGGTCATTCAGAGATGCCACCACCAGAGGTGTTTCATTCCTGGTGGAAGGATATCTGTTGTAAAGTGACACAAGATGCAACCTTAAGCTTTCAGCATCTAGTATTTGCAGCTCTGCTGGAGGCTA
>NW_003854141.1:2806-3845 GCF_000181295.1 Otolemur garnettii
ACCACTTAGGGAAAAGGATTCCCACCATCACCACTGTTACACAGCTCCAGGGTATAAAATTTCCATAGATTGTCACATAAATGGTACCTGCTAAAATTGTGCTATGTGGCAGCCTGCCTGACCCAGGAACAAACCCATCCTGGTTGTGAGGCAGGTGTATCTGTGGAAAGGCAGCACTTCCCCCTGTCCAAACAGAACGCCATCAAGCACTGCTATCAAAGCCCCAGAAACCAGTGCTCTGATTCCAGGATCACAAAGCCATGCTATGATCTTAAGTTGACTTCTTTTGTAACTTCCTGCAAAGAAAGAATATGATGGTCGGAGAAGTGAGTATCTGTTTGACTAGACAATCATTTCTCTCATTGTAAATGAAATTAACATTCTGGTATTATCCATTAGTCCATTGCACTTTTCATTACAGTGAACAAACATCTTCCAGTCTGATATCTATTTGATGTCTAAAGAGACAGAGAAAAATGAATTTTAAATTTGAAAACGTGACATTCAGATTCTGGCCTGGTAAGATTTTAAAAATATAATACGATTTTGTGAAACTTCTTGACGACAGCCAGTTGACCTCGCTTGTTACTACAGTGGCTCTAACGTCTTTATATTTGAACTTAAAACCCTGCGTAATAAATAATAGACTATTTTCAAGTGTAATCTAAAAATGAAGGCAATTAATAAAGAACATTAATATCAATTATACCACAAACATATATGATTACATCATTGTATTTGAATCTCAAATCTTTATGAATTAACATTAATTTCAATTTAATGAAGAAAGAAATGGACTTTTTGTGACATTTCTAATCTGCCTAAGGCCACATAATAACTGAGAGGAACAAGAATAGATTATCAGATTGTCTGATTCCTGGTTTTGCTTTGGCTGTTTTACTACAACATCATATAAGTAAAATGATTAAGCAGCTAAATAAAACTGTCTAAATTGTCTGAGTGGAGAAAGGAGAAGTAATATGAGAAGAGAGAGAACTTCAGAGTATTCACAAAGCTAGTACTGGTTAGAGAGTATACT
>NW_003854142.1:0-3841 GCF_000181295.1 Otolemur garnettii
GCCTGTAGTCCCAGCTACTCGGGAGGCTGAGGCAAGAGAATGGCCTAAGCCCAGGAGTTGGAGGCTGCTGTGAGCTGTGTGACGCCACAGAACTCTACTGAGGGTGACAAAGTGAGAAAATGAAATGGGGCAGGAATGATGGTTCACTCCTATTATCCTAGCTACCTGGGAGGCTGAGAGAAGAGGATTATATGAACCCAGGAGTTGGAGACCAACTTGGGTTCAAATGATGAGGGTTTTTTTTTCCCTTTTGCTTATCGGACTGGCAAAGATTAAAAATATTGCTCATGCCCAATGTTAGTGAGAGTATAGAGAATGGGCATCCTCATGAATTGCTATCGGAAATGTGAAATAGGGTGGTACCTATAGCTCAGTGAGTAGGGCACTGACCCCATATAATGAGGGTGGCGGGTTCAAACCCGGCCCCAGCCAAACTGCAACAACAAAAATAGTTGGGCACTGTGGAGGGCACCTATAGTCCCGGTTGCTGGGGAGGCTGAGAGAATCACCTAAGCCCAAGAGGAGCTAGAGGTTGCTGTGAGCTGTGATGCCACCGCACCCTACCAAAGGTGACAAAGCGAAACTGTCTCTAAAAAAATATTTATAATCTGACAGATACTTAAATAATGGTCATGTGAGAACTAGTTCTACAAACACTCTTCTCTGCTCTGTGAACAACTACAGCTGGTAACAATTATTAACAACACTATTTAAAGTTGTTGTTTTCTTTTTTTTTGAGACAGAGCCTCACTCTGTATGCCCTGGGGCTGAGTGCCATGGTGTCATAGCTCACAGCAACCTCCATCTCTTGGGATGAAGTGATTCTCTTGCCTCAGCCTCCCCAGTAGCTGGGAATACCGACGGCAGCCACAATGCCTGCCAGGCTATTCTCAGAATTCCTGAGCTCAAGCACTTTGCCCACCTCGGCCTCCCAGAGTGCTGGGATTACAAGCATGAACTACCACAATGGGCTAGGAACTCCATAAATGGGCCTTGAAAGAAGCTAATCACAAAAGGATACATATCATAGGATTTCATTTGTATGAAATATCCAGGGACTGAAAGTAGGCTTGTGGTCGTCTAGGACTGGATTGTTGGAAGAAATAGGGGATCCCTGCTAATGGGCACTGGTTTTTTATGGAGCAATGAAAATGTTCTAAAATTGATTACAGACTCCGTCTCTAAAAAATAAATAAATAAATAAAATTTAAGTGTTTCTGGTGATGATTATTTATAATTTTAGGTAGTTTGCTCAGTGCCTGTGGCTCAAGTAGCTAAGGTGCCAGCCACATACACATAAGGTGGCGGGTTCAAATCCAGCCCGGACCCGCCAAACAACAATGACGGCTGCAACCAAAAAATAGCCAGGCGTTGTGGCGGGTGCCTGTAGTCCCAGCTACTTGGGAGGTGGAGGCAGGAGACTTGCTTGAGCCCAGGAGTTGGAGGTTGCTGTGAGCCGTGATGCCGCGGCATTCTACCCAGGGTGACAGCTTGAGGCTTTGTCACAAAAAAAAAAAAAAACAGGTAGTTAAGTTCATCTATAAATTTTATCTTATTTTTATTATTTTTTGAGACAGAATTTCACTCTGTCACCCTGGGTAGAGTGCCATGGTGTCATAGCTCTCATAGCAACCTCAAACTCTTGGGCTTGAGCAATCCTTTTGCTTCAGCATCCTGAATACCTGGGACTACAAGCTCCTGCCACACCGCCTGGCTAGTTTTTGTATTTAGTCGAGACAGTGGTCTCACTCTTGCTCAGCCTGTCCTTGAAGTCCTGAGCTCAAGCAATCCACTCACCTTGACCTTCTATAGTGCTAGGACCATAGGCATGAACCAATCTCACCCTACCTGTAAATTTTAATATTATTGACAGTGTTGAAAGAATTGTATTCAATAACATAATTGAAAAAAATACATCCTGGCTTGGCGCCTGTAGCACAGTAGTTAGGCGCCAGCCACATACACCGAGGTTGGCGGGTTGGAAACTGGCCTGGTCTAGCTAAACAACAATGACAACTGTAACAAAAATAACCAGATGTTGTGGCAGGCACCTGTAGTGCCAACTACTTGGGAGGCTGAGACAAGAGAATTTCTTAAGCCCAAGAGTTTGAGGTTGCTATCAGCTGTGACACCATGGCACTCTACTGAAGGCAACATAGTGAGACTGTCAAAAAAAAAAGAAAGAAAGATATATCCAACTGTAAATGTATTGAAATAGTTAATGCATGATTTTGTTCTCAGGTCATCTAAAAGCAATACATATTCTCTTGCTATTGTCTTAAAATAACATATTATTCTAATGTATTATTGCCATAGAATAATGTTTACCTTATTTGAACAGGTCACTGATTAAAAACTTGACAAAGAACAAAGATTCATGCTAGAACATTTTACATTCCTGAACAACAGGACTTCAGCTACCTTAAGTATTTGTAGAAAGAATTGTTAAGGCACCTGTGACTCAAGGAGCTGAGGTGCCAGCCACATACACCTAAGGTGGCGGGTTCAAATCCAGCCCGGGCCCGCCAAAACAACAATGACGGCTGCAACCAAAAAATAGCCAGGCATTGTGGTGGGCGCCTGGGGTCCTAGCTACTTGGGAGGCTGAGGCAGGATACTCGCTTGAGCCCAGGAGTTGTAGGTTCCTTTGAGCTATGATGCCACAGCACTCTACCCAAGGGGATAGCTTGAGGCTCTGTCTCAAAAAAAAAGAAAGAAAGAAAGAATTGTTACATACTTAAAGTTTCCTGGCTTGGTGCCTGTAGCTCAGCTGCTAGGGCGCCAGCCACATACACCAGAGCTGGCAGGTTCAAACTCAGCCTGGGCCTGCCAAACAGTTATAACTACAACCAAAAAGTAGCCTGGCTCTGTGGGAGGTGCCTAGTCCCAGCTACTTGGGAGGCTGAAGCAAGAGAATCACTTAAGCCCAAGAGTTTGATGTTGCTGTGAGCTGTGATGTAACAGCACTCTACCCAGGGCAACAGCTTGAGACTCAGTCTTTTTTTTTTTTGAGAGATAGGTTATCACTGTGTTGCTAAGGCTAGGGTACAGTGGCTAATTACAGGCACAATCACACCGAGAGCACAGAGTTTTGACCAGTTTCTAACCTGGACTGGTTCACAGCTCCTTAGGCAATCTGTTGTGCCCCACTCACCCCTTCCCTTCTGGGAATAAATACATTTCTTTCTTTCTTTTTTTATTTTTTTGAGACAGAGTGTCACTATGTTGCCCTTGGTAGAGTACCCTGGCATCACAGCTGACAGCAACCTCAAATTCCTGTGCCCAAGTGATTCTCTTGCCACAGCCTCCCAGTATCTGGGACTACAAGTGCCCACCACAACACCTGGGTATTTTTTTGTTGTTATAGTTGTCACTGTTGTTGTAGCAGGCCCTGGCTAGGTTCGAACCCACCAGTCCTGGTGCATATGGCCGGCACTCTAGCCACTGAGCTATGGGAGCCAAGCCAAGAAATAAATTTCTAAAACAAAAACTCTGAAATTAGGCTTTAGTCTTTTGTATACATATTTTGTATAGAACACACAATTGTTATGTGTTTATAATATTATAAACTACTATATATTTTACATTATTATACTAAATATATAAATGTATATAAAATATAGTAGTTATAATTAAGGTATCTTAATCTTTTTTTTTTTGAGACAGAGCCTCAAGCTGTCACCCTGGTTAGAATGCCATGGCATCACAGCTCACAGCAACCCCCAAGTCCTGGGCTCAAGCGATTCTCTTGCCTCCGCCTCCCAAGTAGCTGGGACTACAGGTGCCAGCCACAACGCCCGGCTATTTTTTGTTTGCAGCCATCATTGTTGTTTGTTGTTTG
>NW_003854143.1:0-3841 GCF_000181295.1 Otolemur garnettii
CAGTTCAGACCAGGAAGGACCCTCAGCAACAATTCTCTTCTCCTTGTAGAGTTGGGGTAACTAGAGCCCAGAGATAGCAAACTACTGAGGTAAGGTCACACAGCACAATAGGGCAGGCTGAGCTTCCAACTCCCTCCCTAGGAGGAAGACAATTCTATTTGCTCAGGGAGTGATTGGAGCTTGGGATGTGACTCATTCTACATTGCCAAGACAGAGTTTTCTATGACTCACAAAAGGCTAACTCTAGATTAACATAAGGATGAACTCATTTAATCCTCCCCTAAACCCTACTAGGTTTCTGTTATTATCCCTATTTACAACTGAAGACTCTGAAGCCCAGAGAGGTTAAGTAACTTGCCCAAGGTCACACAGCCGGTATGATAGTTTGAATGTCCCCTCCAAAACTCATGTTGAAATATAATTGTCATTGAGACAATATTAACAGGTGGAGTCGTTAAGAGGTGATTAAGTCATAAGGGCCTCACCCTCATGAAAAGATTAACACCATGCCATTATCACAAAAGTTAGTTGTACATTTCCAACAACTGAGTTTGTCCCCCCACACACTTTTGTCTCGGGCTCTCTGTCTCACTTCTTACTTTTTTGTCTTCTACCATGGGATGAAGCGGCCCTCACCAGAGGTCACTGCCTTGATATTAGACTTCCCTGCCTCCAAAACTGTGAGAAATACATTTCTTTTCTTCCTCTCAATTCCCCAATCTATGATATTCTATTATAGCAACACAAAACAGACTAAGAGTTTGGTGGCAGTTGGTGGCAAAGCTGGAGTTTGAACCCAGGTCCACATTCTGATCTATTATGCATGTGGGTTCCATTCAGGTGAAGCCCGACTCTGAACTGAGCACATGAAGGTCAGGGAAGACGCAGGTAGATCTAACAGCCTGGGGCCATGGCCGGTGACACTCTCGTCTAATATTCTGGCAACCATACAGGCTGAGCATGGCGTTAATAGACTCCCTGCCTAATTCCTGCTGCTTAGCTTCTTTTGTGCTGTGGAACCCCAGTCTCCCGGTGTCTCATCACCCACTTGTCCTGGCTCTTGGTCTTGTGATGGGTGATGATAACAGGGACTCTGGCACCTGCCTGTCCAGATCTGCCTTTTGCCAGCTGTGTGACCTTGGGAAAATCGCTTAACCTCTCTGGGCTTTACTTTCCTCATCTGTAAACTGCAGATAATAATAGTGCTTGGCTCACAGGGTGAAAAGGAAAGTGGTGACTGTATGTTAAGTGTTCAGAACCTGCCGGCACATCACAGATCTCAATACAAAGTGCTGTTACTAGGGCTATTGCTACTTCCGTGGCTGCCGTTACTGTTGAGGCTATTACTATTCTGGGACAGCCACCAACTGGAGTTGTCATCATGGAAACTTCATCCTACTGGATGCTACCCATTGGCAACCACAAGTATGTGTTGGATACTTCTATGTGCCAGGCCTTTTCCTTCTCACTGAGGTTGAAATAGTGAATAAGCAGGTACGGCCCCAGCCTAGTAGGGAGGCAGACAGGAGACAGGAGACAGTTCCACCGACAGTGATCAGGGCTGCCGATGGAAGCCTGGAGGAGGCCCCTAGGCCCCTGGGTATAAGCTGGGCAGGCTTCCTAGAGGAGGGACCTGGAGGATAGGTTGGACTTAGTCCCACAAAGCTGAGTGGGAACAGGGTTACAGGTGACAAGATGAGCATGTGTAAAAGCCTAGTGGTGAGCAAGGCACAGAAGCATTTGAGCACCAAAGTGCATTTTCATAGAACTCAAGAGCAGAGTGAGGGTTGTAAGGAGGTCTGACAAGAATAGAAGTTGCAGGGTTACAGAGGAAGGAGCCATGGAGGTTAACAGGGGCCAGAAATTTCAGACAAAAAGAGAAGGCACTTTGGACATAACTTGAGGGCGATAGGGAGCCATGCAAGGCTGTAGGCTTGAGAAAGACTGTGCAGTACAGATTGAGGCTGGGAGTGGCCCTCTTTCAGAAAATAAGAGGAGGTAGCCAGGCAATGTCTCCTGTGAGAGGGTGTCCCACATTCCTGGCTGGGGGCCACGTTCCTGAAGCTCACCTTGTCTTTGATGAGCAGCCCTCCCGGCCCATTCTCCAGGCCCCCAGCCTTTGCAGCCCAGGGTAGGGTGAAGACAGGGCTCTCTGGAGCAAGGGGTCCCTGCTAAGTTGGGGGATCCTCAGGAAGCTTCAGCTAGCGGGGAAAGGCTGGGGGAGGGGGACCTGCTAAGGCTTTCCCCCGCCACTGTCTGCCCTGATACATCACTGGTCAGGAATGCGGGGGCGCCCAGCGGCCATGCTTATCATTCTCCACAAGTGTCTGGAGCAGACTGGTTTCTGTCGGCTGTCCATCCAGTGGACTCTTCCTCCTCTGGCTGCAGTCTACACAGAGCCTGGACCCAGGCCAACACCAAAGCCCAGAAGCCCAGACTCTACCTGTCGGCGTCCCAGCCACATGGACTCTCCCAGTGCAGCCAGGGGCAGCTGGGCAGCAGGCCTTGCTCATGTCAGCTGAAAGATGATGCAACAGGCAAACAGTATGGCGTCAGATAGGCCTGAGTTTGAATTCAGACTGTCAGGCTGGGTGACTTGCCTCAATTTTTCCATCTTTAAAATGGGGTATTAATAGGATGCACCTCTTTGGTGGTCAGGAGGATTAAATAAAACAGTGGCTGTGACTGCTCCAATGAAACCCAGCCAGCACGTTCTTTCTCTCTCTCCCTCCATCCCCCATGAAATATATACCCTAAAGCTATAAAGCTTGTTTTGTGGGTTTAATGCAATTACGCATCTATAGCTTTGGACAGAATCCACTTTGGGGTTAATGTCTCCATATTTTTCCATAAACAGCTCCCAGCTCGTTCTCTTAAGGCATTTGTTTTTGTTTCCAGGTTTTATAGAAACCCGTTTATTTGGAGACCTGCTTCTGGGGAAGCACATGGGGTAGGGGAGTCCCAGTTGTAAAGGTACAGTGCCTGGGCTCCCCTCCCCTCCAGCCTGTTGTCATGGCCCCATGGGACACAGAAGTTACCAATCATAGGCTGTGGTATATGTGCGCAGACAATAGGTGCTATGACAAACAAGCAGAGGAGAGTCAGGGAGACCGAGTGCCCCAGAAGGCGGGGGGGCGAGGGTGTTAGAATTTTAATAAAACTTCTATATATAATTTAGCTCTTCCTTTTAAAACTTCCATTTTTGTGTCTGTTTTATAATGTACTTAATCTACAAATACAGTAGTACATGGTCCTAATTTATAAGCATGTGTGTATTTTTACATAGGTATATCCATACATGAATATGTGTGTGTGTGTGTGTATGCGTATATCATTTTTTTAGGGTACGAGTTCCAATAGTTTGGTACCCTCGAGTTACACAGAGAAGAGACCCCTGTAGATGAAAGATTCTGTTTTAGAAATCAGCCTTCTCTCCTCAAATTCTGCTTTGCTAGGTCCAGTGTGAAGACACCGACCCTCAACCTTTTCATTCACAGGTGGAGAAACTGAGGCTGTGAGAGGGGCTGTGGCTCACCCAAGGGCACGCAGCTGGTGCGGACCTACTCGGGTCTTTGGATTCCCAGGGGTCTTTCTCCTGTGTCAAAACCTCGGGACATTCCTTAGAAGTGCTGGCCTCTGCCGAGTGAGGTTGTGGAGATGCAAAAAAGACAGGGACTGGGGCCTGAGATTTTATTTTTTCTTCTCATCCCCCTGGCCCGAGAGGCCACTTAAATAGTGCATAACTATCCCGTGATGTATCGAACCCTCTCTCTGAGCATAAATGCGGCAGGTCAACTGCTAGGCAGAAATGCCACATATATTTCCTCCCATTAGATGAAAT
>NW_003854144.1:0-3834 GCF_000181295.1 Otolemur garnettii
AAATCATGATATTTTTTGTTAGTGATTCAGTCTCACTACTCATTATTGATCTATTCAGCAGTTCTGTTTCTTCTGGGTCGATCTCAGCAGCTTGTGTGCTTTCAGAAATTCATTAATTTCCTCCTAGTTTTCTGGCTTGTGACTGTATAGTTGTTCATAATAGTCTGTGATGATCTTCTGTGTGTCTGTGGTATCAGTTCTACTGTTTCCTTTCTTATTTCTGATTGTGCTTAATTGGATGTTCTATTTCTTGGTTAGTCTAGCTAGTAGTTTATCGATTCTATTTATTTTCTCAAAGAAACAATCTTTCATTTTGTTGAATTTATGTATTGCCTTTTGGGTTTTTACTTCATTTAGTTCTGCTCTGGACTTTATTATCTCTTCTCTTCTGCTAACTTCAGGTTTGGTTTTCTCTTGCTTTTTTAGTTCCTTGAAGTGCAATGTTAGGTTGTTAATTTGTGACTTTTCTACATTTTCAATGTAGGCGTTTAATGTTATAAACTTCCCTGGTGGTAGCTCTGCTTTTACTGCGTCCCACATGTGTTGGTATGTTGTACTTTCATTTTCATTCATTTCAAAAATTAAAAAAATTTCCATCTTTATTTCTTTTTTGACCCAGCGATCACTCAGGGGAACATGTATTTAATTTCCATGTATTTCTATAGTTTGTGAAGTCCCTCTTCATATTCATTGCTACCTATGAGATGCTAGCTGATACGATTTTCTTTTAAAAAAATTTGTTAAGATTTGTCTTGTGGCCAAAAATGTGGGCTATTGTGTCCCTCTTCCACCAACCCAATGGGCTACAATGTTAAAACTTTCAGAAGACAATCTTAGCTAGGAATTTTATAACAAAAATGTACAAAATATATCAGTTTATTAATTCTATTTTTGCCATACACTGGCCGCCTCTTTAAACATCTAGAAAGACTAGATGGAAATTAGGACTTGTCCTTTATATACACTATGTACACAGGTAAGTAAGACAAAATACACAGACATCAGTACATCGGCCAATCTTGCCTCGTACAAGCTCACTGGTTAAAGCTCTTCCTTCTCCTGAACCCAGGCACAAACACCATGTATACTACTCAAGAAGTGGTTTAGCCTTTTCCCCCCAAATTTCATAAGAACTTTAACCAAAAGGTATTTACAAAAGGTATCACTACTTCTACTTTTAACATGTCAGGCACTTCAGACCACCTAGGAAGAGTAGGTATTTCAAGAAAGTACTTACTTTTGTCAACTGTATATACGGTAGTGAGGAATACAATGCACACATGAAACAATGGTTGTAATATGAAATATCTTCAAAGTATGACCAGTCTGGCATAGACTCTTCTCCTCCTTCTCAAGGTCTTTGGCTCCCTGTCCTCTAAACCACTGAAAAAATATGGATGAGCATTGCAGAGGCTGTCTAACAATTCCATTTCAAAGTCCTTTCCAGAAGACATTTATCTATCATTTTTTTAAACAAATGGGTATTTACCAAATGTGTTATTTTCTAACTATCATACAGCAGCAACGTCTTTACATCTAGAAGGGCTAGATATACTGAACGTTTTCTTTTAAAAGGTAGGGGGGAAAGTTGAGAGCTGTATTTTCACCTTATATACACAGGCCTTCAATAACTGGCCAGTAAATCTTCCCAAAGGGTGGTGGGCATTTCCAAAAGGCCAGATGTGGTATGTTGTTTCCTCTGATGTCATGGTCTGGTGGTGGAATAAAATCAACTGCCCGATGGGCTGCTAACCATTCCACCCGTCCTCATACAGGGCTCAGCTCAGCTTCCAGGTCCATTAAGGTCTTTGTCTGTCATCGTGAGGTCTACACAGTCAGGGCTCGCTCAATTGGGATGGAGCAGTCACACCAGGATCTGGATCTGTGCCACTCCAGGAGCCAAGGAGGTGACTGAGCGTCCTCAGACCCGCCTTCGGGCCCTCCAAACCCTAACAGTCCTCTATGGTGTTCTGGCAGCTGCCATTCTTCTCCTCCCACTACACCCACTGCCACCTAAAATTCCTTGTCCTGGACATTTGCAGGGGACTTCGCCGAGGCAGGGCAGGGTTAGGCCAGGAGACACAGTGGGCGGTGGAGTCCCACCTGGGAGAGCCGCTGGCATCATCTGATTACTAAGGTTGGGTTGGCTGCCGCTTCCAGGCTTGTGCTGGGCCAGAGGGCAGCCAGAGTGAGAGCTTCCAGTGCCTGTAGGGCAGAGGGTGCAGCCCATTTGGGGGCCTCCCAGCCCCCCCGCTGGCTCAGAACCGGAGTGTCCCAAAGGCCCAGCAAGAACTAGCCCAGCTATGTCTCACGGCACTCTCTCTATGCCTAATTTCTTAAGTCTTCTTATCAGCAAAGGATACTAAATTTTGTCCAATGCTTTTTCTGCATCTATTGAGAGGATCATATGGTCTTTGCTTTTCCTTCTATTTATGTGGAGAATTACATTTATGGATTTGCCTATGTTACATATTACACCAGGTTTGTTTTGTTTTGTTTTGAAATAGAACCTCACTTTGTTGCCCCAGGTGGAGTGCCATGGCGTCAATCTCTTGGGCTCAAGTGATTCTCTTGCCTCACCCTCCCAAGTAGCTGGAACTACAGGTGTCTGCCACAATGCCGAGCTGTTTTTACAGGAGGGGGTGGGGAGTGTCTTGCTCTTGTTCAGGCTTTTTGTTGTTGCTGTTACACCAGTTTTGAAAACCTGGTATAAAGCCTACTTGATCATGATGCATAATTTTTTTATTATGTAGCATTGGGTAGGATTTTATTGAGTATTTTTTGCATCACTATTCATTAGTGAGTTTAGTCTGTAGTTTTCCTTTTTTGGGAGGTCTTTTCCTAGTTTTGGTATCGAGATGATTGCTTCCTTGAATGTGTTGGGGAAGGCTCCTTTTCCATGTTTTGGAATAGATTCTGCAGTATAGGTACAACGTCTTGTATGAAGGTTTGATAGAATTCTTTTGTGAAGCCATTTGGTCCAGAGCTTTTTTTTTTTTTTTGGTTGGGAACTTTTTTATTGTTATTTTAATTTTGGTGGTTAATACTGGTTTGTTCAAGAGATCTATTTCTTTCTGGTTAAGTCTAAGGAGGTTTTATGATTTTAGGTATTGGTATTTGTATTGGTATTGGTATTGGTATTCAGGTATTTCCTACACATTGTCAAATTTCGGGGCATAGAGTTTTTGTAGTAATCAGATATAAACTCTTGTATCTCTGTAGTATCTGTTGTCATTCTCCTTTTTTTATTTCTGTTTGAGGTTAGAGATCTTAATTTTCTATTTTAGTTAATCTGGCCAAAGGTTTGTCAATTTTGTTTATCTTTTCAAAGAACCTACTTTTTGTTTCATTAATTTTCTGATTTTTTTTTGTTTTCAATTTCATTTATTTCTGCCTTAGTTTTGATTATTTATTTTCTTGTGCTACATTTCAGATTGGATTTCTCTTCCTTTTGCAGTTCCTTGAGGTGGTTCATTAGTTTGTTTAATGTTTATCCTTCCTGTTTTTTGGATGTGGGCATCTAATTTATAAATTTCCCTCTAGGAACTGCTTTAGAAATATTCCACAGGTTTTGATACTTTGTGGCTTCATTGTCATTATGTTTGAGGAATCTAATGAGTTCCTTCTTTATTACCTCCTTGACCTAGCTATTGTTCATCATAAGCTTGTTTAGGTTTCATGACTCTATTTATGGGGATGAAGGTTTTTGTTGGAGTCGATTTCTGCCTTTCTTCGCTTATAGTCTGAAAAGATACAAGGTACAATTTCTATTCTTTTCATTTTGTTGAGGTTTGATTTCTTTCTGTCTTAGGATGTGTTCAGTTTTGGATTATG
>NW_003854145.1:0-3831 GCF_000181295.1 Otolemur garnettii
AGTGTGGGGAGGGCTGGTCCCCCTGGCACCTGGGAGAGTGGGACGATGGTGCAGTGTGGGGAGGGCTGGAGCTCTGACACGCGGGAGAGTGGGAAGGTGTGTAGTGAGGGGAGGGATGGTCCTAGGGTACATGGGAAAGTGGCTGGTGAGACAGGTCTCGCTATGTCACTCAGACTGGAGTGCAGTGATCATAGCTCACTGTCACTCTGAACTCCTAGACTCAAGCAATCTTCCCATCTCAGCCTCCTGAGTAGCTGGTACTATAGATGTATGACACCATGTCCAGATAATTATTTTAAATATTTTTTGCAGAGATGAGGTCTCACTATGCTGCCCAGGCTGTTCTTGAACTCCTGGCCTCAATTGGTCCTCCAGCTTCAGCCTCCCAAAGTGCTAGGATTCCAGGCAGGTGACACTGTACCCAGCCAGGGAAAGATAATTAAAGATCTAGTATACCTTTCTGTCGAGCAGAATAACCACTAGCCACAGACAGCTGTGCAAATTTACATTTAAATGAATAAAAATTAAATTAACACTTTAGTTCCTCAGTTTGGGCTAGCTACATTTTGAGTGCTCCCTAGGCACCCACAGCTAGTACATACAGTTTTGGACAGAGAATATTTTCATCACTACAGAAAGTTTTATTAGGCAATGAGGTTCCTAGCTGTCTGAATTGTCAATAAGTATAATAAATACAACAAGCATGATAAAATGAGTTCAATGGCTAGATAAGTTTATATATAAATAGTAATAATATCTTCTTGGGAATTCACAAAGAACATTAGCATAACAAAGACCCCGAGAAGTCTGGCAGTGAAGAGATAAACCTTAGTTTTGTTTAATCCAGTGTTTCCCTTATTTATGTGGTTACTGAATCCTAAAGTTAATTATCTAATTTATAAGTTATATAATTCTATAAGTTGTAGAAGTTATGACTTACACATAATAAATACTTTGGGAAATACTGCTGCGGGCAGTTGGGAGCCATGGATGGCATTTAGGCAAGGGAATGACTGAGCAGATTTGGTTTTAAAAAGAACTTGGAAGCTGTGAGAAGGATGGATTAGAAAAGAGCGGGACTGAAGGCAGGAAGACCAAAGGAGATGCCGAGGCCTCAGCTGAGGTGACAGTGGGGAGGCAGGGCGGACCCCAGCACATCTAGGGGCTGGCACAGACAGAACACAGCAGTTTGCAGACACTGGCTCTGTTGCTGTGACAGCACAACAAACCTGGAGAATGGAGGAAGGTCCAGGAGTGCAGGAGGGGCAGGAGGCCCTGACCCACGTGTGGCACATTCCGAGGGAAATAACAAATAGAAACGGTGGGTCTGTAAGTGAAGAGACTTGTCTGGTCTGAGACACATATTGGGGAGTCCTCAGGGTGTACAGAATAGTTAGTTAAAGTCCTGGCAAAGAGTGAATCACCCAAAAGAGCAGTGTCAAGTAAGGACAGGAGGGGGCCGAATTGAGTCCTGGAATTGGCAACAAGAAAAGGGGCAGAGTAAATAAGCAGGAGGGTGGAAAGAGGCCAGGGAAGGGGCCAGTCGGGAGGGTGGAAAGAGGCCAGGGAAGGGGCCAGTCGGGAGGGTGGAAAGAGGCCAGGGAAGGGGCCAGGCGGGAGGGTGGAAAGAGGCCAGGGAAGGGGCTAGGCGGGAGGGTGGAAAGAGGCCAGGGAAGGGGCCAGGCAGGAGGTTGGAAAGAGGCCAGGGAAGGGGCCAGGCATGGTGACTCTCACCTGTCAGAGTCCCAGCACTCTGGGAGGCTGAGGCAGAGAGATCCTTTGAACTCAGGAGTTTGAGACCAGCCTGAGCAAGAGTGAGACCCCATCTCCACTAAAAATAGAAAAACGAGCCGGGGATTTGGTGTAGTCCCAGCAACCTGGGAGTTGAGGCAAGAGGATCGCTTGAGCCCACAAATTTGAGGTTGCTGTGAGTTAGGCTGACACCATGACACTAAACCCAGGGTAACAGTGTCACAAAAAAAATTTCTAAAAAGAGACCATTGAAGAAGTAGCAGGAAAGCCAGAATGTTGTGTTCCAAAATCTAAGGTAAGGGAAAACTCCAAAAAGATATCACATGTTTGTTTTTGAATGGTACAAAGGAAATATGAGGGGAAAAAAAGAACACAATGAGCCCATTGAGTTTAGCAACAAAAGATTCACTGGTGACCTTAACAAGGGCAGTCTCCAAGCAGTCTAGGGTCAGGATAGATTGAGGTGTACAGGCGGAGGACTGAACTGTAGATTAACAGGTAGAACCCCTGGGTATAATGGACTCTTCCAGTTTACCTGTCTAGAAAAGAAGAGCAATAGAATAATTGCTAAGGAAGAATGGATAGGACTGGCTTCTTTAAAAAATGAAATGGATTTTAAATGCAGTGGCATTACCTGAGGGTGTGCTGTGCTAGATGCTAAGATTTGCAGAAAGGGTCAAAAATCTCCATCTCTGCTTTCAAAAAGTTCAAAGTGTATGAGGTTAAAAAAAGGCATAAAGAGAAGATTTCATCTGATCTTACCTCGTTTATGTAAATGTTGGTTAAAAAAAATTGCCATATTTTCCATTACCCTATAACCCACAGAGAGCCCCTCAACCTCTGAGGGAAGGTGATTTTATGATTATAAAACAATGTTGTTAGCACTAAATGGATCTACCCCAAATGAAGTATTTGCTACACATGGTAACTAAAGACAGTTTCTTCCAAAGAGTGAAAGGGGATTTCGGCCAGACCATATGTGTGTTGGAGGGCAGGAGAAAAGGAATTGATGCCAAAGAGAGAGATAAAAAGAACAAAAGAAAGAAAGAAAATGAGAAAAAGAAATCAGTACAATGAGCAGTTTAGGGCTGTGCGGGCGGATCTCATCCTGATCACTGCAGGCTGAGGGCTGTGCGGGCAGATCTCACTCTAATCACTGCTGGCTGAGGGCTATGCAGGTGGATCTCACCCTGATCACTGCAGGCTGAGGGCTTTTCGGGTAGATCTCACCCTGATCACTGCGGGCTGAGGGTAGTGCAGGCAGATCTCACCCTGATCACTGCAGGCTGAGGGCTGTGTGGCTGGATCTCACCCTGATCACTGCAGCTGTTTTAACACAATGACATGGGCCTGTGAGCTTCATTTTTGGCTAAGTGGTGAATAGCTTTTCATATATTTCTAGCAATTTATTGACCTTGATACTTGCTGGACATGTGAACTCTCATTACACAAAACCCTGAATCTGACTTCTGAATGTTCAGAAATCCTGGATGTGCAGGATACACCTACTCTGTCTAATGCTTTCCTGTACAAACTTCCTATGAGATATTACTCCCCTCTGAAGTACATTTTCCAAAAATGTTCAGTATGTACAGTATTAAATACAACCAAACTAGCAGTGGCTTGAATAAGTTGGAATGCATTTCTCTCTCCAGTATAACCTGTGAGAGTTAATAGGGCAGCTTCCCCATACTGTGAATGTACACTCTGCCCTCTGGTCCGTACACCATCCCCAAAGTGGTGCCCAACTGGAGATGCTGTCCTCTGAAACCACATTTCAATTACCTAGGTTAGGTAGGGGATGGTGGAAGGAGAGGGATGACCTTCACTAGGTGAGGGAGAGAGTGGTGGAAGGAAGGCGCTGACCCTCACTAGGTCAGGTGGGGAGTGATGGAAGGAGGGCACAGACCCTTACTGGGTCAGGTAGGGAGTGGTGGAAGGAGGGCGCTGACCCTCACTAGGTGAGGTAGGGAGTGGTGGAAGGAGGGCGCTGACCCTTACTAGGTGAGGTAGGGAGTGGTGGAAGGAGGTCACTGGCCCTCACTAGGTGAGGTAGGCAGTGGTGGAAGGAGGGCGCTG
>NW_003854146.1:0-1049 GCF_000181295.1 Otolemur garnettii
CACACTCACAGCAACCTCCAACTCCTGGGCTCAAGCGAGTCTCCTGCCTCAGCCTCCCAAGTAGCTGGGACCACAGGCGCCCGCCACAATGCCCGGCCATTTTTTGGTTGCAGCCATCATTGTTGTTTGGCAGCCCGGGCTGGGGATTCCAACCCGCCACCTTAGGTGTATGTGGCTGGCGCCTTAGCCGCTTGAGCCACAGGCGCTGAGCCGAGATAGATTCATGTTGAAGCTCTTTTGACATTTTTATAGCTTTGAAAAAGAGCTATATTTGTGTCTTTTATTAGTGATCCTATATGCTGGAGCTTTATTTGTATCTTTTGTTAGTGATCATATGTGCACCATGCTTTATGATGTGGATACTCTGTTTCTCTCTCTGAATCTGAAGGAGCAAACGTTACATCCAGTCATTATAAACACACTTTGGGAGGTAAACACTTTCTTCTACTTGGTGCCTGGGCTGATGAGATTTTTTTTCTGAGATTGCACTGTGCAGAATAAGGCTGAAGCCAAGTCGTATGACTGTTTCTGGACATGCAGTGAGGTTCATGGTCACCAGACTTATTATCAGGGATCAGACAGTTGGTGGATCCCAGTTTTTCCCTGGGAAGCTGAATGTTTTTAAGAGGTTGATCAGTCTGACTGATGCTGAGATTGAGAACTGCAGTTGTTTCTGCAAATACCTCACTGATACAATGAATGTGGGCAGGTGTGGCTCCTGCTGGGTGTCTGGGAGTGCTCTCCCTCACTGGACAGGTCCTTGGATGGTCAGTACTGACCCCTGGTTACAGCTGAGAGGGTGTGGAACTGATGTACAGGGCTGCTGCTGACAGATACACAACTGTCAGAAATGGTTTTTTTGTTTAATTTTTTTTTTTTAGATAATCTGACTCTGTTGTCCAGGGTAGAGTGCCATGGCATCAGCCTACCTCACAGCAGCCTCAAACTCCTGCATTCAAGAAATCCTCCTGCCTCAACCTCCTGAGTAGCTGGGATGGCAAGTGCCCACCACAATGCTTGGCTAATTTTTTTAGTTTTCATGGAAATGG
>NW_003854146.1:1988-3829 GCF_000181295.1 Otolemur garnettii
TCCCATATATGATGTTGGCGCCCTACTCCTTTGAGCCGCAGGCTCCACCCTAAAAAAGCCGTTTTAAGATTCCCAGTAAGATTGTTGTTATTAGCAGGCCTGCCTGCATGGGCACAGATGTGTGTTCTTCGAGGCATACCAAGTTCAGCAAAATGGGTCCTGAACTGTGGTGGACGCAAGTTACAGTGCCACTTCCAGATCCACTTTCAGATAAATGTTGGTGGTTCTGTACTCAGTGGCACAGATGAATGTTTCTCCCTTAGAGTCCCTGTGTGGGCAGGATTTTTCTCATAACTATGGGTGACAGGTTTTAGGTTGATTCATTGTCCACAGATAGAATGGAAGTCTGCATATCTGTTTACCTGACACGCACGTTGATGTGAATCCTCCTTTGTATCTTGGCAAAAGGTGCTAGTGGCAGGACAGCGTCACATAAACAACATATAGCTACGTCTGCCATGGAACGTGGTTATTGTTGATTCTGTTTCTGGCACTGGAACATCTGCTAATGGGTCATGATCCAGCTCTCTCAAAATCGTAGTCTTCAATCTTGGTCTCCCCAGGATTTCAGAAACACCTAAATCCCAGAACTCCTGTAAAGGCTTCTTTGTTTGGGCAAGACTGTCACAATATGCTGTGGGGGTTACGAGTGGCAGAGCTCCTATTTCATCTTCTTCCTTAGGTTTCTTTCCTATGTGTTCACTCTCTGAAATGTGTGTCACATTTGTACACAGTATGTAGACTGAAAAGTTCTGAAATACAATGCTCCAATTACATTTTCTGTAAGAAGTAAATTGCTTTCCTGGTGAATGCCTCATTAAAATGTTTATAAGTTCAAGTTTCTTGAAGGCAAAAATAAGTTATTTAAATTTATATCAATTTTTCTCAGGCTATATTTCAATGATGGTATAATTTCGTCCCCAGTGTTTACTTTGTATTTCAGTCATTTGCACCATGTTTGACATTTACATTTGGAAAGTCAAGCTTTTCTTAGTTTCCAAAGGCTGTATTATTGCTGCTATATTTTGTGTAAAAATTGCACCAACGTTCATGGGTGCACTGAATTAAAAACAGTAGATATCAAATATATTAATTTATTTTTTTGAGACAGAGTCTCTTTGCTGCCCTTGGTAAAGTGCCATGATGTCATAACTCACGGCAACCTCAAACTTGTGGTCTCAAGCAATTTTCCTGCCTCAGCCTCCTAAGTAGGTAGGACTATGGGTGCCCACCACAATGCCCAGCTATTTTTTGTTTAGCAGGGCTGGGCCAGGTTCGAACCTACAAGCCCTGGTACATGATTCTGGCACTCTACCCACTGAGGTCTGGGCTCCACCATTCATTGATTTTTTTTTTTTTTTTTGAGGCAGAATCTCACTATATTGCCTTTGGTAGAATGCTGTAGTGTCACAGCTCACAGCACCCTCAAACTCTTGGGCTCAGGTTATTCTGTTGCTTCAGCCTCCGAAGTAGCCTGGACTACAGACGCCCGCCATGACACCAGGCAATTTTCTTTTGCAGTTCTCACTGTTGTTTAGCTGGCTTGGGCCAGGTTGGAACCCTCCAGCCTTGGTGTATGTGGCTGGTGCCGTAACCACTGTGTTACAAGCACCAAGCCCCTTCAATGATTTTTTTTATCTTGTCTAGGTGAGCAGTGATGAAAATGCTCGTACATCAACAGTGTATTTATCGTGTACATCTATATTACTTTGTGAGACAAAATTTTTCAGGAATTTTTGAATAGTTTTAAAATCATTATTTGGCTCAGCGCCTGTGGCTCAAGTGGCTTAGGCACCAGCCACATACACCTAAGGTGGCGGGTTTGAATCCAGCCCAGGCCC